>NC_053022.1:360944683-361081566 GCF_003073215.2 Triticum urartu | reverse complement strand
GTTATGATAAGAGAGACTTCGTTGCTAGGAAGCACGGTAAAGAAAGAGAACCATGGGTTCAGAAACCCATGCCTTTTCCTTCTATACCATCCAAGAAAAAGGATGATGAGGATTTTGAGCGCTTTTCTGAAATGATTAGACCTATCTTTTTGCGTATGCGTTTGACTGATATGCTTAAAATGAGTCCTTATGCTAAGTACATGAAAGATATTGTTACAAATAAAAGAAAGATACCGGAAGCTGAAATTTCCACCATGCTTGCTAATTATACTTTTAAGGGTGGAATACCAAAGAAACTTGGAGATCAAGGAGTACCAACTATACCATGCTCCATTAAGAGGAACTATGTTAAAACTGATTTATGTGATCTTGGAGCCGGTGTTAGTGTTATGCCTCTCTCTTTATATCGTAGACTTGATTTGAATAAGTTGATACCTACTAAAATGTCTTTGCAAATGGCTGATAAATCAACTGTTATACTTGTCGGTATTTCTGAGGATGTGCCTGTTGTGGTTGCAAATGTTACTATTTTAACAGACTTCATTATTCTTGATATTCCCGAGGATGATAGTATGTCTATTATTATTGGTAGACCCTCCTTGAATACTCCACGGGCTGTTATTGATTGCAACAAAGGCAATGTCACTTTTCATGTTAATGGTAATGAGCATACGGTACACTTTCCGAGGAAACAACCTCAAGTCCACAGTATTAATTCTATTGGAAAAACTTCAACGATTATTATTGGAGGTTGTGAATTTCCTCTTCCTACTGTCAAGAAGAAATATGATATTCTTATTGTTGGGGACATGCATATCCCTGTTGAGGTAACCTGGTGTTATTAGAAAATTCTCCGATTTCATGTGATTCAGAAAGAGTTTGTTAACAAGACTTGATCAACCTTGTTAGTGGATTCCTTTTGACGAGCATGAGATGGATGAAGTTAGAAAGCACAAGTCTCTGTACCCTCCTTTTAATTTCTGTTATTTAGATTAAATAGAGCAAAAATAGTATTGTCTGTCTATTTTCTGAATTATCCTTGCAAAAAAATACCCCAAAAATAAAAGTTCTCCAAATGTCCTGAAAATTTAATATGATTTTTTCTAGAATATTTGGCACTAAGAACACACCAGGGGGACCCACCACCTGGCCACGAGGGTCCAGGGTGTGCCCCCTGCCTCGTGGACCCCACGTGGGCCCCCTCCACTTATTCTTGCACCCACACACTTCGTCTTCCTCCAGAAAAAATCATCCACCAGCTCAAACCCGAGTTCTAGCTCATCTTGCTGCCATTTTCGATCTCCTTGCTCAAAGCTCTATTCACAAAACTGCTTTGGGGGATTGTTCTTCGGTATGTGACTCCTCCAATGGTCCTATTAGTTTTTATTCTAGTGCTTTATTTATTGCAACTTTTTGCTGCTTAGATGACCATGTTCTTGAGCTTGCATGTCAAATTTATGTGGTCAAAAGTAGTTTTAATGCATGATATGTCCTCTAGGCACTTGTGGGAGTAGTTGCTAACAATCTTATTGAGTTTGGTTCATTTTTATTTTGAGTCACTAAAATTTTCAAAAAAAAATCAGAAGAAATGATGAAGAGATTGTTGAGGGGCTCTTCGAGCCGAAGCTCGAAGGATAAGCAAAGTGAAGAAAATAAGAAGCCCAAATATAATGTCCCTCGCACTGCGGAGGTTCGGCCATGTGAATGGCCTTGTGATGAGTTCTTGAGAGCAGCAAGGATTTATGATGACTTTTATTATTTGGCTGAGAATGCAGGCATCATCGACTTCCTCCGCGACCAGCGTGAACAGTCTCTCCTCCTCATTAATATTTTCATGCAACATTTTTACTTTCATGCTAAGAAATCACCACCTTCAGTGGAATTTCATTTATATGATGAGGTTAAGGAGATGTCACTTTATGATTTTTGTCGGGTTTGTAAGATACCCTTTGAGGGCAGCATATAGGAACCACATCGTAATGATGTGGAGGGGTTTATTGATACAATTGCTGTAGGGGAAACGAGGAAAGTTTCCGATGCAAGAATTACTAGCATACATTTTCCTGTTCTGCGTTATTTTTCAATATTTGCTAGTAGATACTTAATTGGTCGCGGGAACAGTGGAAATCTTAGTGCCCCTGATGTTGGTATTTCGCGCCATGCTTTGTTTCGTGATACCACTTTTAGTCTAGGCGCTATTGTTGCTAAACGGTTAAATCTGAACCGTACAAAGGGCCCCATCTTTGGAGGCATCTTTGCTTCACGCCTTTCTGCACACTTCAGGATACCTATTAGGCATTATGAGAAAGAGGAAAAGTTGCTGCCTCCTATTTTCTAGATTATAAGAGTATGGTAGCACATGATTTTATGGTTAAGGATAAGAAGAAGGTGCTTAAGTATAGATTGATATTTGATAAAAACTACTATGAGATTATTACCTTGCCTGCGCCCTCTTTGTTTAACATATTTTCAGGCACGTACCTCATTTTGCCGAAGGCCATTCATGCATACTGGAGACGGATACCAGCTCCAGAGCCTGAGCCGGAAAACTATTGTCTTCATTATTGTTGATCTAACAGAGAGCCCATATTACATTGTCTTCTCCTGTGTATTAAATGCTTGCAGATTCCAACTTAGTCCAATGCACGTGCATTATTATTATTATTATCCACACCGTTTGGTCATGCAAGTGAAAGGCAATAATGACGATATATGATGAACTGATTGAGATGAGAAAAGCTGGTATGAACTCGACCTATCTTGTTTTTGTAAATATGATTAGTTCATCATTCCTGATTCATCCTATTATGAATGAAACATGTTTGCAATGACAATTAGAGATTATAGTTGCTCATGCCATGCTTAATTAGCTAGGAGTTTATAATAGTTTACCTTGCATGCCAACATTCCTTTGAACGATTCGAGTGGCTTGACTTGGCACATGTTCACGCATGTAGTTGAAACAAAATCAACATAGCCTCCACGATATTTATGTTCATGGTGAATTATATCCTACTCATGCTTGCACTCAGTGTTGGTTAATTTTAATGCATGTTCATGACTATTGTCGCTCTCTAGCTGGTCGCTTCCCAGTCTTTTGCTAGCCTTCACCTGTACTAAGCGGGAATACTTCTTGTGCATCCAAACTCCTTAAACCCCAAAGTTATTCCACATGAGTCCACTATACCTACCTATATACGGTATCTACCTGCCGTTCCAAGTAAATTTGTATGTGCCAAACTCTAAACCTTCAAATGAAATTCTATTTTGTATGCTCGAATAGCTCATGTATCAACTAGGGCTGTCTGTATCTTCCATGTTAGGCGGGTTATTCTCAAGAGGAGTGGACTCCGCTCCTCACTCACGAGATAAATGGCTGGTCACCGGGATGTCCAGTCCCATGCTTTATGCAAACTAAATCAAAATAATTGCAAACAAAACTCCCCCTGGGACTCTTGTTAGTTGGAGGCACTCGTTGTTTCGAGCAAGCCATGGATTGATGCTTGTTGGTGGAAGGGGGAGTATAAACTTTACCATTCTGTTTGGGAACCGCCTATAATGTGTGTAGCATGGAAGATATTGCCATCTCTTGGTTGTTATGTTGACAATGAAAGTATACCGCTCAAAATATCATTCACCTCCGTTTCAAAACCGAGCTCTGGCACCTCTACAAATCCCCGCTTCCCTCTGCGAAGGGCCTATCTATTTACTTTTATGCTAAGGCATCATCCTCTTATTAAAAAGCACCAGTTGGAGAGCACCGCTGTCATTTGAATTCATTACTGTTAGTTTACATTGAGTATGAATTGACTAGATCTCTTTTACCATGAATTACAATGTCTAGTCAGTCCTTGGTCTTTAAAGGTGCTCTGCATTTATGTTTTGCGGTCTTAGAAAGGGCTAGCGAGATACCATCCTGTTATATCATATTATGATTGTTTTGAGAAAGTGTTGTCATCCGAGTTTTATTATTATGGCTCGCTAGTTGATTATGCTATTGATATGAGTAAACTTGAGACCTATGCGTTATTGCAAATGTGGTTAGTTATAATCTTTGCTGAAAACTTGAATGCTGGCTTTACATATTTACAACAACAAGAGCAAACAGAGTTTGTAAAAGTTTTTCTTTATCACTTTCAGTTTTTCAACTGAATTGCTTGAGGACAAGCAAAGGTTTAAGCTTGGGGGAGTTGATACGTCTCCAACGTATCTACTTTTCCAAACACTTTTGCTCTTGTTTTGGACTCTAACTTGCATGATTTGAATGGAACTAACCCGGACTGATGCTGTTTTCAGCAGAATTACCATGGTGTTATTTATGTGCAGGAGCAAACGTTCTTAGAATGACCTGAAACTTCATGGAGACACTTTTCAGAAAATAAGAAAAATACCTGCCAAAGATGAAGGCTAGGGGGCCACCACCTTGGCACGAGGGTGGGGGGAGCGCCCCCTACCTCGTGGGCCCCCTGTTGCCTCTCCGACTCCAACTCCACCTCCATATATTGAGTTTCGGGGAGAGAAAAATCAGAGAGAAGAAATCATCGCGTTTTACGATACGGAGCCGCCGTCAAGCCCTAAAACCTCTCGGGAGGGCTGCACTGGAGTCCGTTCGGGGCTCCGTAGAGGGGAATCCGTCGCCATCGTCATCATCAACCATCCTCCATCACCAATTTCATGATGCTCACCACCGTGCGTGAGTAATTCCATCGTAGGCTTGCTGGACGGTGATGGGTTGGATGGGATCTATCATGTAATCGAGTTATTTTTGTTAGGGTTTGATCCCTAGTGTCCACTATGTTCTGAGATTGATGTTGATATGACTTTGCTATGCTTAATGCTTGTCACTAGGGCCCGAGTGCCATGATTTCAGATCTGAACCTATTATGTTTTCATCAATATATGAGTGTTCTTGATCCTATCTTGCAAGTCTATAGTCACCTATTATGTGTTATGATCCGTTAACCCCGAAGTGACAATAATCGGGATACTTACCGGTGATGACCGTAGTTTGAGGAGTTCATGTAGTCACTATGTGTTAATGCTTTGTTCCGGTTCTCTATTAAAACGAGGCCTTAATATCCCTTAGTTTCCGTAAGGACCCCGCTGCCACAGAAGGGTAGGACAAAAGATGTCATGCAAGTTCTTTTCCATAAGCACATATGACTATGTTCGGAATACATGCCTACATTATATCAATGAACTGGAGCTAGTTCTGTGTCACCCTAGGTTATGACTATTACATGATGAACCGCATCCGGCATAATTCTCCATCACCGATCCATTGCCTGCGAGCTTTCCATATATTGTTCTTCGCTTATTTACTTTTCCGTTGCTATTGCTATCATCACTACAAAATACCAAAAACATTGCTTTTACTTCTGTTACCTTTTGCTACCGTTATCACCACTATCATATTACTTTGCTACTAAACACTTTGCTGCAGATATTAAGTTTCCAGGTGTGGTTGAATTGACAACTCAGCTGCTAATACTTGAGAATATTCTTTGGCTCCCCTTGTGCCGAATCAATAAATTTGGGATGAATACTCTACCCTCAAAAACTGTTGCGATCCCCTAAATTTGTGGGTTATCAGGCTCGGCCGGCCAGGCGGCGGGGCGGGATGCAGCCGAGCCGGCTTGGCACAGCCGGCCATGCGTCAAGGTGGATGGGACCATCGGCGGAGCGGCGTCGCGGGTGGATGGAGGCATGTGGCATCCTTCTTTTTTATTTTGTCTCACTCTCTTTTTTTGGAGCCGGACTCTGCTTCTTTTCTTTTCCACCGGGCACTGGAGCACATGGGGCGAACCAGCCGCCGGGACAGGCAGCAGCCAGTTGTCACGCCCAGCCAACGGAGGGCCTACATGGTCGAGGCGGTGAGGGGGCGGAGGCGGGGCCGCAAAGCACCACCTGGACGGCGGGGAGGGCCGGGGGGAGGCCGAGGCGGGGCTCCAGCCACCACGCCGCGAGGCGGCTGGCGGAGGTGGTCGGCGGGCGTGCGGAGCCGAGCCGGCTGGAGCGACGCGGCCGAGGAGCGAGACGCCGGGCCGACCCAGACACGCGGCCGGCCCGGGAGCGAACTGTCATGGACCAGGTCGGCGGCGACACGAAGGGAGCCGGGGCCGGGGTGGTGCAGCGGCCAGAGGAGCAGTCGGTGTGCGGGAGGGCGGACCCGGCGGACGGGAGCGGCATGCAGGGAGGCCGAGCCGGCCAACGGCGCAGGCGACCCGGAGCCGGCCCGGGCGGGGCGGAGTCAGCGCGGGGAGGAGGCCGGAGCGGGGTTGAAAGCACAAGTGCTCCCTGGGTGGTTTTGGTAATTAATGCCAACATATCTCTTGTTGGACTAATGTTTTCATCTAGTATATTTCAGACAAGTTCAACATATGGAGTGGCGTGGACAAGAGGATATGGAACCCTTTCAAGATGCTAAGGACAAAAGATTGGCTCAAGCTCTAAAGCTCAAGACTCTACATTTTGCTTTTAGTGATCCAAGATCACATTGAGTCCATAGGAAAGCCAATACTATTAAAAGGGGATGAGGTGTTGCTTAATGGCTTACTTGCCCAAAGTGCTTAGTGATATGCTCCAAAGCCCTCAACCACTTTCCCATATCCACATATGTCCCAAACCAAAAGTCAAACTCGGCCCCACCGAATTTTTCCTACCCGGCGCCACCGAGTTCACTTGACATAGCCACTGCCAGAAACCCTAGTCAATTCGGTATCACCGATGGGATCTCGGTCTCACCGAGATGGGCTTGCAAACTCTCTGTTACCTATTACAATAATTTCGGTCCCACCGAGATATGCAATCGGTCCCACCGAGTTTGCTTGACCAACTCTCTATTTTGCCTATTACCAAAATCGGTCTCATCGAGATTGTGTAATCGGTCAAACCGAGACGAGGTATTACCCTAACCCTAGCACATCGGTCCCACCGAAATGTCTAATGGTCACATTATGAACTAAATCGGTCCGACCGAGTTGTCTGATTCGGTCCCACCGAGTTTGGTGATTTGTGTGTAACGGTTAGATTTTGTGTGGAGGCTATATATACCCCTCCACCCACTGTTCATTCATGGAGAGAGCCATCAGAACATGCCTACACTTCCAACATACATTTTCTGAGAGAGAACCACCTACACTTGTGTTGAGGTCAAGATATTCCATTCCAACCACATAAATCTTGATCTCTAGCCTTCCCCAAGTTGCTTTCCACTCAAATCCTCTTTCCACCAAATCCAATCCTATGAGAGAGAGCTGAGTGTTGGGGAGACTATAATTTGAAGCACAAGAGCAAGGAGTTCATCATCAACACACAATCTATTACCTTTTGGAGAGTGGTGTCTCCTATATTGGTTAGGTGTCACTTGGGAGCCTCCGTCACGATTGTGGAGTTGAACCAAGGAGTTTGTAAGGGCAAGGAGATCGCCTACTTTGTGAAGATCTACCCTAGTGAGGCAAGTCCTTCATGGGCGATGGCCATGGTGGGATAGACAAGGTTGCTTCTTCATGGACCCTTCGTGGGTGGAGCCCTCCGTGGACTCGCGCAACCATTACCCTTCGTGGGTTGAAGTCTCCATCAACGTGGATGTACGATAGAACCACCTATCAGAACCACGCCAAAAATCTCCGTGTCTCCAATTGCGTTTGCACACTCAAATCCCATCCCTTCACATTCTTGCAACTTGCATGATTTACTTTCTGCTACTCATATACTCATGTCATGCTTGCTTGATATGTATTGTGAATGTTTAAACTTGTGCTAAAACTCCACTTCAACTTAAAGAAATTAAAAACTGCAACTTTTCTTACTAAGAGTCTATTCACCCCCTCTAGACACCTCTTCTCGATCCTTTCAATTGGTATCAGAGCATTGGTCTCCATTGCTTTGATTTAAACACCTTTGGAGGAAGATGGATGATTCTACGTTGGGGAGTCTTAGACATAGAGTGCCTATACTGGATGGAGAATACTTTCATGAGTGGAAAATGAGATGCTTGAGATTTTCAATGAATATCATTTAAACAAGTACATTACTAACCCTTGTGCACCTCATGTTGATCCTTTGCATCCTACCCTTGATGAGTCTATTGACATGATCCGTAATCTTAGAACTGTCAATTTAATCACTAGAGGTTTGCCTAGAAATTTGCTTGCTAGCTTGCCTGCTCTTGATTGTGCCTACACCATATGGAGATTCCTTGAGGAACGATTTCCAAACTATTCCTTGAAAAAATTAGATGAAATTCTTCATAAGTCTATTGCCTTGAGTAAGATGAGTTCCAATGATCCCAAATTTGGTGATTGTTTATTTGAGCTTAATAATCTTACGAGTGCCAAAGGAGATGTTGGAATCATTAGCAATATCATTTCCGAAGTCATTAGAATTCATAGAGATGAACATTGTTATGGTCATACTTCTAATGAATCACTCTCTCTAGGAATTTATCCACCACATGACGATATTGAACATGGACACTATGATGAGGATGATGATAGTGACTATGATCTTGATGATGCAATGAGACACTTTGGTCTTATGGCTAATCTTTGTGGCTACATGGTTGGAGGAAAGGAATGGGTTCTAGATAGTGGGTGTACCGACCATATGACCGGAGACAAAGATATGTTTCATGAGCTTGCTGAAAACGACGGCCCTCGAAAGTATGTCACTTTTGGTGATAACTCAAAGGGCAAGGTAGTTGGCCTTGGTAAGGTGTCCATCTCACATGATAGCTCCATACAAAATGTTATGCTCGTTGAATCTCTTGGCTACAATTTACTTTCCGTATCTAGACTTGATGACTTTGGTTTCAATGTCCTATTTACTAAAGTAGATTGCCAAGTGTTTCGTAGAGATAATCATAAAATGGTCTTTACCAGTACACGTAGAGGTGATCTTTACATTGTTGATTTCACTAAAAAGGCTCAACCTAGAAATTGCCTAATTGCTAAATCCTCGAAAGGTTGGTTGTGGCATAGAAGGTTAGGTCATGTGGGCATGTGAAATCTTGATAAGCTTATTAAAGGTGATCATATCCTTGGAGTAAAAGATGTTATATTTGACAAGGATAGACTTTGTAGTGCTTGTCAAGCAGGAAAACAAGTTGGAGGAAGTCACCCCGTGAAGAACATTATGACCACGAGAAGACCGCTCGAGCTACTTCATATGGATCTCTTTGGTCCCAATGCCTACAAGAGTCTCGGTGGTAACTCATTTGGTCTAGTTATAGTTGATGATTTTTCAAGATTTATGTGGGTGTTCTTTCTTGATGATAAATCGCAGGTCCAAAAGATCTACAAGAACTTCGCTAGGAAGGCACAAAGTCAATTTGAAGTGAAGATCAAGAAGGTTCGCAGTGACAACGGAACGGAGTTCAAGAACGCAAATGTGGATACCTTTCTCGACGAAGAAGGGATTTCACATGAGTTCTCGGCTACATACATGCCTCAACAAAATGGAGTTGTTGAGAGGAAGAACCGAAATCTTATTGAGATGGCGAGAATGATGCTTGATGAGTACAAGACTCCAAAACACTTTTGGGCGGAAGCAGTTGAGACAGCTTGTCATGCAACAAATCGCTTGTATCTTCACAAGCTACTCGGCAAGACGGCTGATACGTCTCCAACGTATCTATAATTTTTGATTGTTCCATGCTATTATATTATCTGTCTTTGATGTTAATGGGCTTTATTTTACACTTCTATATTATTTTTGGGACTAACCTATTAACCGGAGGCCCAGCCCAAATTGTTGTTTTTGCCTATTTTGGTGTTCCGTGGAAAAGGAATATCAAACGGAGTCCAAACGGAATGAAACCTTCGGGAGCGTGATTTGGGAACAAACGTGATGCAGGGGACTTGGAGTGGACGTTAAGAAACAACCGAGGAGGCCACGAGGCAGGGGGCGCTCCCTCCACCCTCGTGGGGCCCTCGTTGCTCCACCGACCTACTTCTTCCTCCTATATATATATATATATATATATTCATATACCCCGAAAACATCCAGGAGCACCACGAAACCCTATTTCCACCGCTGCAACCTTCTGTACCCAAGAGATCCCATCTTGGGGCCTTTTCCGGAGCTCTGCCAGAGGGGGCATTGATCACGGAGGGTCTCTACATCAACTCCATGGCCCCTCCGATGATGTGTGAGTAGTTTACTTCAGACCTTCGGGTCCATAGTTATTAGCTAGATGACTTCTTCTCTCTCTTTGGATCTCAATACAAAGTTATCCTCGATTCTCTTGGAGATCTATTCGATGTAATCTTCTCTTGCGGTGTGTTTGTCGAGATCCGATGAATTTTGGGTTTACGATCAAGTTTATCTATGAACAATATTTGAATCTTCTCTGAATTCTTTTATGTATGATTGGTTATCTTTGCAAGTCTCTTTGAATTATCAGTTTGGTTTGGCCTACTAGATTGATCTTTCTTGCAATGGGAGAAGTGCTTAGCTTTGGGTTCAATCTTGCGGTGCTCGATCCCAGTGACAGAAAGGTAAACGACACATATTGTATTGTTGCCATTGAGGATAAAAAGATGGGGTTTATATCATATTTCATGAGTTTATCCCTCTACATCATGTCATCTTGCTTAAGGTGTTACTCCATTCTTTTGAACTTAATACTCTAGATGCATGCTGGATAGTGGTCGATGTGTGGAGTAATAGTAGTAGATGCAGGCAGGAGTCGGTCTACTTGTCACGGACGTGATGCCTATATACATGATCATACCTACATATTCTCATAATTATTTTCTTTTCTATCAATTGCTCGACAGTAATTTGTTCACCCACCGTAATACTTATGCTATCTTGAGAGAAGCCACTAGTGAAACCTATGGCCCCCGGGTCTATTTTCCATTATACAAGTTTCCAATCTATTTTATTTTGCAATCTTTACTTTCAATCTATATCATAAAAATACCAAAAAATATTTATCTTATTATTATTATCTCTATCAGATCTCACTCTTGCAAGTGGCCGTGAAGGGATTGACAACCCCTTTATCGCGTTGGTTGCGAGGTTCTTGTTTGTTTGTGTAGGTACGAGGTGACTCGCGCGTGGTCTCCTACTGGATTGATACCTTGGTTCTCAAAAACTGAGGGAAATACTTACGATGCTTTGCTGCATCACCCTTTCCTCTTCAAGGGAAAACCAACGCATGCTCAAGAGGTAGCAACGGCATACGAGCTTCTCACCGGTAACAAACCCCAAGTTGGATACTTTCGAGTATTCGGCTCAAAGTGCTACATTCTTGATAAGCATCGTTGTTATAAATTTGCTCCTAAACTCATGAAGGTTTCCTACTTGGTTATGGTTCAAACTCTCACACTTACCGTGTCTACAACAATTTCAGCCGAAAGGTTGAAGAGACGGTAGATGTGAAGTTTGATGAATCTAACGGCTCGCAAGTAGAGAAATTGCCAATTGATGTAGGAGATAAGGATCCTTCGGAAGCAATCCAAGACTTGTCTATTGGCAAGATTCATCCAACGGAGGTAAAGGAGAGTACCTCGTCCATCCAAGTGGAAGCTTCTACCTCACGACAAGGTGAACCAAGAGTTGATACGGAAGCATCCACAAGTGGGACGCACCAAGATGAAGAAAACGAGGAAGTACACCAAGATGAACCTGATCAACCTCCTTCTCCACCAAGAAAAGAGAACAACAACGCCAATAATGAAGAAGGCCAAGAAGAAGGACAAGATGATGAAGAAGATGTTCCACCCCGACCCAAGCAAAAGCTTTCACGAGTTCGAGCAAGAGTCTCAAGAGACCATCCCGTCGAACAAACCTTCAATGATATTCAAACCGGGAGAATCACTCACTCTAAAACTCGTTTGGCTAACTTTTGTGAACATTATTCATTCATCTCTAGCATTGAACCTATGAAGGTTGAAGAAGCATTGGAAGATCCGAATTGGATAAACGCCATGCATGAAGAGCTACACAACTTTGAGAGAAATCAAGTGTGGACATTGGTCGAGAAGCCTGACAACAACCACAACATCATTGGTACCAAATGGGTGTTTCGCAACAAGCAAGACGAAGATGGTCAAGTCGTCCGCAACAAAGCTCGTCTCGTCGCCCAAGGCTACACTCAAGTCGAAGGTATGGACTACGGTGAGACATATGCCCCCGTTGTTAGGCTTGAGTCCATCCGCATCTTACTTGCCTATGCTAATCACCATGATATCACTTGATACCAAATGAACATTAAAAGTGCGTTTCTAAATGGTGAAATTGAGGAGGAAGTTTATGTTAAACAACCTCCTGGCTTTGTCAATCCTAACAAACCCGGTCACGTTTACAAAATTCACAAAGCTCTTTATGGTCTTAAACAAGCTCCTAGAGCGTGGTATAAATGCTTGACCAAGTTTCTTATTGAAAAAGGCTTTGAGATTGGAAAAATAGATTCTACTCTTTTTACTAAAAGGGTTAATGGTGAATTATTTGTGTGCCAAATTTATGTTGATGATATAATATTTGGTTCGACTAACCCTCATTTTAGTGAAAAGTTTGGGAAGCTAATGTCGGAGAAGTTTGAGATGTCTATGATGAGTGAACTCAAGTTCTTTCTTGGTTTGCAGATCAAGCAAACTAAGGAAGGCACCTTTGTTTCTCAAACAAAGTACACCAAGGACTTATTCAAGAAGTTCAACATGCAAGAAAGCAAAGGTATGAAAACTCCCATGCCAACTAGTGGACATCTTGATTTGACCAAGGACAGCAAATCGGTTGACCAAAAGGTTTATCGCTCTATGATTGGTTCGTTATTATATCTATGTGCCTCCTGTCCCGATATTATGCTAAGTGTGTGCATGTGTGCACGATATCAAGCGGCCCCCAAAGAATGTCATCTTAAGGCTGTGAAAAGGATAGTGAGATACTTAATACATACACCAATTTTTGGCATTTGGTATCCTAAGAGGTCCTCTTTTGATCTTGTTGGCTATTCCGACTCAGACTATGCCGAAGACAAGGTTGATAAAAAGTCCACTTCGGGTACTTGTCAATTTCTTGGTAGATCTCTTGTATCTTGGTCCTCCAAGAAACAAAACTCGGTATCCTTATCCACCGCCGAAGTGGAATACATTGTCGCCGATTCATGTTGTGCTCAATTACTTTGGATGACCCAAACTCTTAGAGATTATGGGATCAATGTGAAACATGTTCCATTGCTTGGTGACAATGAGAGTGCTATTAAGATTGCTCATAATCCCATGCAACATTCTTGAACTAAGCATATTGAAGTTTGTCATCATTTCATTCGAGATCATGTTGCTAAAGGGGACATTGATCTTAAGCATGTTCATACCGATAAGCAATTGGCGGATATATTCACCAAACCGCTTGATGATAAAGTCTTTTGCCGTTTGATAGGTGAATTGAACATCATTGATGCTTCAAACTTGGAGTAGGAACTCCATTTGGATACATGCAAGGCATGAGCCTATGACTAATCCTTGATACTTCTCTTATGATGATGATCATATGTCTTGGATATTCTTGCACCCTTGCATGCTATCTAACCCCTGTAGGTACTTGGATGAATCTAAATCCATGAGATTGCAACTCAGTCACATCTTGAACAATCTCTACATCACCAAGTCTCTACACAATGGTGGTTGAAGACAAGGAAGCATGAAACCCCTCAACATATCCTTTGACAAATTCTATATATCAAATTTCATTTGGTATCAAATTTCATGATTGTCATTTTGGATACACAAGTGCTCTTCCTTGCAAGACGAACCCATGTAGGTAGATGAACTCAACTCCAAGTGGTGCTCGCAACCATTCATGCGCTACATCAACCTTGAGCACCCCACGCAAGTTCAACTACATGATCAAGATCAACACCACCACCACCCAAGGTATGTCATTCCATCTCAGAGAAGCTTTACCTCAAGTCATAGGTCAAAGCAACTCAACAAGATGTGAATACATCAAATGCCTAAACGAAAAATGGTAACCCCATTTTGAGCTTAAACGATGAGTATGACTTATGATCAAGTATTCTCACTTGACTCCTTAGTCAATATACTCTAACATAGGTGACTTTGTCACCGCCCAATTCTATATGAAGTTATCTAGTGTTTCCTTGAGTTTTTGCATTTGTCCTTTGCATAATTATTCCCTTTCCTTTTTCAAAAAAAACTTCATCTAGATTTTCTTTTATCTGTTTAGTTCTGCATTTTCTGCATCCAATTCATTGCAAATCTTTCAGTCAATTCCTTGCAAATCCTTGAGAGATCTTATTTGCCTAGTGAGCTGAGGTGACAAGTGTTCTCTCTGTGTTGAACTCAGTCATACCGATCTGTTGCTTTCGGTCACACCGAACCAATTCGGCACCACCGAAGACTACAACTCGGCATCACCGATTTCACTGCAAAGAAGACAATTTGCCACTTGTTGCTCCACTTTTATTCCAGCTCCACTCGATGATTCTTGTCCTCTACCAGCATCACAATCTATATGCTACTTTTCTCTATGACTCAAGGACCAAACCTTTTGCTCACACTCCAGAAGATCCCTTCTTGGAAATTGATGTCAAAGGGGGAGAGAGATCACATCAAAGCTTATTCTCTTCAGAGGGGGAGAGAGCGAAAAAGGGAGAGAGAAGGCCCCAGATGCTTGGTGTTCAAGAGGAGAGAAGTCACATGTCATTAAGAGGGGAAAGACATGTCTATGTTATATTTATGTTCATGATCTGTTTTGCTCCGATTTTGTTTCCCTATGTTCTACCATTATCCAATACAAGATTCAGGGGGAGAAAGACTGCTAGGGAAGGAAATCCTTGAATTCATTTTATGGCTATGAATCTGAAACTGTTGTGGCACATCTTACTAAATTAAATGATATAGCCACCCTATTCACTAATTATGAGAAAACTCGCTATTACTTTATCCTTAAGTTATTACCGTTCTCATTAAAGGGTGATGCTAAAACATGGTTTAATTCTCTTGATCCTGGTTGTGTGCGTAGTCCCCAGGATATGATTTATTACTTCTCTGCTAAATATTTCCCCACTCATAAGAAACAAGATGCCTTAAGGGAAATATATAATTTTCTGCAAATTGAAGAAGAGAGTGCTACCTCTTGAGCACTGCATTGGTTTTCCCCGAAGAGGAAAGGATGATGCAGCAAAGTAGCGTAAGTATTTCCCTCGGTTTTTGAGAACCAAGGTATCAATCCAGTAGGAGGCTACGCGCCAGTCCCTCGTACCTGCACAAAACAAATAAATCCTCGCAACCAACATGATAAGGGGTTTGTCAATCCCTACACGGCCACTTACGAGAGTGAGATCTGATAGATATGATAAGATAATATTTTTGGTATTTTTATGATAAAGATGCAAAGTAAAATAAAAGCAAAGTAGAAAGCCAAGGAAATAACTAAGTAGTAGGAGATTAATATGATGAAGATTGACCCGGGGGCCATAGGTTTCACTAGTGGCTTCTCTCGAGAGCATAAGTATTCTACGGTGGGTGAACAAATTACTGTTGAGCAATTGACAGAATTGAGCATAGTTATGAGAATATCTAGGCATGATCATGTATATAGGCATCGCGTCCGAGACAAGTAGACCGACTCCTGCTTGCATCTACTACTATTACTCCACTCATCGACCGCTATCCAGCATGCATCTAGAGTATTAAGTTAAAAACAGAGTAACGCCTTAAGCAAGATGACATGATGTAGAGGGATAAACTCATGCAATATGATGAAAACCCCATCTTGTTATCCTCGATGGCAACAATACAATACGTGCCTTGCTGCCCCTACTGTTAATGGGAAAGGACACCGCAAGATTGAACCCAAAGCTAAGCACTTCTCCCATTGCAAGAAAGATCAATCTAGTAGGCCAAACCAAACTGATAATTCGAAGAGACTTGCAAAGATAACCAATCATACATAAAAGAATTCGGAGAAGATTCAAATATTGTTCATAGATAGACTTGATCATAAACTCACAATTCATCGGTCTCAACAAACACACCGCAAAAATAAGATTACATCGAATAGTTCTCCACAAGAGAGGGGGAGAACATTGTATTGAGATCCAAAAAGAGAGAAGAAGCCATCTAGCTAATAACTATGGACCCGTAGGTCTGAGGTGAACTACTCACACTTCATCGGAGGGGCTAAGGTGTTGATGTAGAAGCCCTCCGTGATCGATGCCCCCTCCGGCGGAGCTCCGAAACAGGCCCCAAGATGGGATCTCATGGATACAGAAAGTTATGGCAGTGGAATTAGGGTTTTGGCTCTGTATCTAATCGTTTGGGGGTACGTAGGTATATATAGGAGGAAGGAGTACATCGGTGGAGCAACAGGGGGCCCACGAGGGTGGAGGGCGCGCCTAGGGGGGTAGGCGTGCCCCCTACCTCGTGGCCTCCTCTTTTGTGTCTTGACGTAGGGTCCAAGTCTCCTGGGTCTTGTTCATTGAGAAAATCACGTTCCCGAAGGTTTCATTTCGTTTGGACTCCATTTGATATTCGTTTTCTTCGAAACCCAAAAACAGGCAAAAAACAGCAATTTGGGTTTGGGCCTCCGGTTAATAGGTTAGTCCCAAAAATAATATAAAAGTGGATAATAAAGCCCAATAATGTCCAAAACAATAGATAATATGGCATGGAGCAATCAAAAATTATAGATATGTTGGAGACGTATCAGAGAGTCTCCCACAATCTTGGGGGAGGCTTCTCCGATTACTTAATGCTTTGCCTGATCATCCTCTCAAGAAAAATGAAATACTTGATATCTTTTATAATGGACTAACTGATGCTTCCAGAGACCACCTGGATAGTTGTGCTGGTTGTGTTTTCAGGGAAAGAACTGTTGACCAAGCTGAATTGCTATTGAATAATATGTTGAGTAATGATAATGATTGGACACTTCCTGAACCAACTCCTAAGCCAATCCAAAGAAAAGGGGTATTCTATTTCTCAGTCCTGAAGATATGAAAGAGGCAAAGAAATATATGAAAGAAAAGGGTATTAAAGCTGAAGATGTTAAGAATTTACCACCTATTGAAGAAATACATGGTCTTGATAACTTGACACAGGTAGTAAAGGTAAATTCTCTCTATAGATTTGATGAAGGTGATATTCCTCGTAATAAGTCTGCTAGCCAATGCTTGGATGAGTTTGATAATTTTGTTAAACAAGAAAACTTCAATGCTTATGTTGGTAGACAATTGAAATGTAATGATTATATGATTGAACACTTGAGTGATTATATGTCTAGAGTTAAAGGTGAACTTAAGCTTATTAGTAAACATGCTTCTATGGTTACCACTCAATTAGAACAAGTACTTAAAGCTCAGAATGATTTGCTCAATGAATTAGATAATAAGAAAAATGAAAATGTTATTAGAGTTGTGACTAGAGGGGGTAAAATGACTCAGGAACCTTTGTATCCTGAGGGTCATCCTAAGAGAATTGAGCAAGATTATCAGAGAACTAATGTTGATGCACCTAGTTCTTCTAAGAAGAAGAAAAGGAAAAATGATGGGACTTTGCATGCTTCTTGTGAACCTGTTGTTGACACACCTGAGAATCCCAATGATATTTCTATTTCTAATGATAAAACACAATCTGGTAATGAACATGAACCTAGTGATAATGTTAATGATGATGTTCATGTTGATGCTCAACCTAGCAATAACAATGATGTAGAGATTGAACCTGTTGTTGATCTTGATAACCCACAATCAAAAATCAACGTTATGATAAGAGAGACTTCGTTGCTAGGAAGCACGGTAAAGAAAGAGAACCATGGGTTCAGAAACCCATGCCTTTTCCTTCTATACCATCCAAGAAAAAGGATGATGAGGATTTTGAGCGCTTTTCTGAAATGATTAGACCTATCTTTTTGCGTATGCGTTTGACTGATATGCTTAAAATGAGTCCTTATGCTAAGTACATGAAAGATATTGTTACAAATAAAAGAAAGATACCGGAAGCTGAAATTTCCACCATGCTTGCTAATTATACTTTTAAGGGTGGAATACCAAAGAAACTTGGAGATCAAGGAGTACCAACTATACCATGCTCCATTAAGAGGAACTATGTTAAAACTGATTTATGTGATCTTGGAGCCGGTGTTAGTGTTATGCCTCTCTCTTTATATCGTAGACTTGATTTGAATAAGTTGATACCTACTAAAATGTCTTTGCAAATGGCTGATAAATCAACTGTTATACTTGTCGGTATTTCTGAGGATGTGCCTGTTGTGGTTGCAAATGTTACTATTTTAACAGACTTCATTATTCTTGATATTCCCGAGGATGATAGTATGTCTATTATTATTGGTAGACCCTCCTTGAATACTCCACGGGCTGTTATTGATTGCAACAAAGGCAATGTCACTTTTCATGTTAATGGTAATGAGCATACGGTACACTTTCCGAGGAAACAACCTCAAGTCCACAGTATTAATTCTATTGGAAAAACTTCAACGATTATTATTGGAGGTTGTGAATTTCCTCTTCCTACTGTCAAGAAGAAATATGATATTCTTATTGTTGGGGACATGCATATCCCTGTTGAGGTAACCTGGTGTTATTAGAAAATTCTCCGATTTCATGTGATTCAGAAAGAGTTTGTTAACAAGACTTGATCAACCTTGTTAGTGGATTCCTTTTGACGAGCATGAGATGGATGAAGTTAGAAAGCACAAGTCTCTGTACCCTCCTTTTAATTTCTGTTATTTAGATTAAATAGAGCAAAAATAGTATTGTCTGTCTATTTTCTGAATTATCCTTGCAAAAAAATACCCCAAAAATAAAAGTTCTCCAAATGTCCTGAAAATTTAATATGATTTTTTCTAGAATATTTGGCACTAAGAACACACCAGGGGGACCCACCACCTGGCCACGAGGGTCCAGGGTGTGCCCCCTGCCTCGTGGACCCCACGTGGGCCCCCTCCACTTATTCTTGCACCCACACACTTCGTCTTCCTCCAGAAAAAATCATCCACCAGCTCAAACCCGAGTTCTAGCTCATCTTGCTGCCATTTTCGATCTCCTTGCTCAAAGCTCTATTCACAAAACTGCTTTGGGGGATTGTTCTTCGGTATGTGACTCCTCCAATGGTCCTATTAGTTTTTATTCTAGTGCTTTATTTATTGCAACTTTTTGCTGCTTAGATGACCATGTTCTTGAGCTTGCATGTCAAATTTATGTGGTCAAAAGTAGTTTTAATGCATGATATGTCCTCTAGGCACTTGTGGGAGTAGTTGCTAACAATCTTATTGAGTTTGGTTCATTTTTATTTTGAGTCACTAAAATTTTCAAAAAAAAATCAGAAGAAATGATGAAGAGATTGTTGAGGGGCTCTTCGAGCCGAAGCTCGAAGGATAAGCAAAGTGAAGAAAATAAGAAGCCCAAATATAATGTCCCTCGCACTGCGGAGGTTCGGCCATGTGAATGGCCTTGTGATGAGTTCTTGAGAGCAGCAAGGATTTATGATGACTTTTATTATTTGGCTGAGAATGCAGGCATCATCGACTTCCTCCGCGACCAGCGTGAACAGTCTCTCCTCCTCATTAATATTTTCATGCAACATTTTTACTTTCATGCTAAGAAATCACCACCTTCAGTGGAATTTCATTTATATGATGAGGTTAAGGAGATGTCACTTTATGATTTTTGTCGGGTTTGTAAGATACCCTTTGAGGGCAGCATATAGGAACCACATCGTAATGATGTGGAGGGGTTTATTGATACAATTGCTGTAGGGGAAACGAGGAAAGTTTCCGATGCAAGAATTACTAGCATACATTTTCCTGTTCTGCGTTATTTTTCAATATTTGCTAGTAGATACTTAATTGGTCGCGGGAACAGTGGAAATCTTAGTGCCCCTGATGTTGGTATTTCGCGCCATGCTTTGTTTCGTGATACCACTTTTAGTCTAGGCGCTATTGTTGCTAAACGGTTAAATCTGAACCGTACAAAGGGCCCCATCTTTGGAGGCATCTTTGCTTCACGCCTTTCTGCACACTTCAGGATACCTATTAGGCATTATGAGAAAGAGGAAAAGTTGCTGCCTCCTATTTTCTAGATTATAAGAGTATGGTAGCACATGATTTTATGGTTAAGGATAAGAAGAAGGTGCTTAAGTATAGATTGATATTTGATAAAAACTACTATGAGATTATTACCTTGCCTGCGCCCTCTTTGTTTAACATATTTTCAGGCACGTACCTCATTTTGCCGAAGGCCATTCATGCATACTGGAGACGGATACCAGCTCCAGAGCCTGAGCCGGAAAACTATTGTCTTCATTATTGTTGATCTAACAGAGAGCCCATATTACATTGTCTTCTCCTGTGTATTAAATGCTTGCAGATTCCAACTTAGTCCAATGCACGTGCATTATTATTATTATTATCCACACCGTTTGGTCATGCAAGTGAAAGGCAATAATGACGATATATGATGAACTGATTGAGATGAGAAAAGCTGGTATGAACTCGACCTATCTTGTTTTTGTAAATATGATTAGTTCATCATTCCTGATTCATCCTATTATGAATGAAACATGTTTGCAATGACAATTAGAGATTATAGTTGCTCATGCCATGCTTAATTAGCTAGGAGTTTATAATAGTTTACCTTGCATGCCAACATTCCTTTGAACGATTCGAGTGGCTTGACTTGGCACATGTTCACGCATGTAGTTGAAACAAAATCAACATAGCCTCCACGATATTTATGTTCATGGTGAATTATATCCTACTCATGCTTGCACTCAGTGTTGGTTAATTTTAATGCATGTTCATGACTGTTGTCGCTCTCTAGCTGGTTGCTTCCTGGTCTCTTTCTAGCCATCACTTGTACTAAGAGGGAATACTGCTTGTGCATCCACTTCCATAAACCCCAAAAGTTATTCTATATGAGTCCACCATACCTTCCTATATGTGGTATCTACCTACCGTTCCAAGTAAATTTGTATGTGCCAAACTCTAAACCTTCAAATGAAATTCTATTTTGTATGCTCGAATAGCTCATGTATCAACTAGGGCTCTCTATATCTTCCATGCTAGGTGGGTTATTCTCAAGAGGAGTGGACTCCGCTCCTCATTTACGAGAAAATGGCTGGTAACCGGGATGCCCAGTCCCATGCTTAAATTAAAATAATTGCAAACAAAACTCCCCCAGGATTGTTGTTAGTTGGAGGCATCCGTTGTTTCGGACAAGCCATGGATTGATGTTTGTTGGTGGTGGGGGAGTATAAACTTTACCATTCTGTTTGGGAACCGCCTATAATGTGTGTAGCATGGAAGATATCGAGATCTCTCGGTTGTTATGTTGACAATGGAAGTATACCACTCAAAATATTATTTATCTCTATTTAAAAATTGAGCTCTGGCACCTCTACAAATCTCTGCTTCCCTCTGAGAAAGGCCTATCTATTTACTTTTATGTTGAGTCATCATCCTCCTATTAAAAGCACCAGTTGGAGAGCACCGTTGTCATTTGCATGTATTACTATTAGTTTACATTTAGTATGACTGTGACTGGATCTCTTTTACCATGTATTACAATATTTAGTCAGTCCTTGAACTTCAGAGGTGCTTTGCATTTATGTTTTGCGGTATCAGAAAGGGCTAGCGAGATACCATCTTGTTATATCATATTATGATTGTTTTGAGAAAGTGTTGTCATCCGAGATTTACTGTTATTGCTCGCTAGTTGATTATGCCATTGATATGAGTAAACATGGGACCTAAATGTTATTGTGAATATGGTTAGTTCATATTCTTTGCTGAAAACTTGAATGCTTGCTTTACATATTTACAACAACAAGATCAAACAAAGTTTGTAAAAGTTTTTCTTTATCACTTTCAGTTTGTCAACTGAATTGCCTGAGGACAATCAAAGGTTTAAGCTTGGGGGAGTTGATACGTCTCCATCGTATCTACTTTTCCAAACACTTTTGACCTTGTTTTGGACTCTAACTTGCATGATTTGAATGGAACTGACCCGGACTGTCACTGTTTTCAGCAGAATTGCCATGGTGTTATTTTTGTGCAGAAATAAAAGTTCTCGGAATGACCTGAAACTTCACGAAGAATATTATTGGAATTTATAAAAAATACTGGCGAAAGAATCAACACCAGGGGGACCACACCCTGTCCACGAGAGTGGGGGGCGCGCCCCCTGTCTCGTGGGCCCCCTGAGGCTCCACCGACCTCAACTCCAACTCTATATATTCACGTTTAGGGATAAAAAAATCAAGGAGAAGGATTCATCACGTTTTACGATACGGAGCCGCCGCCAAGCCCTAATCTCTCTCGGGAGGGCTGATGTTGAGTCCGTTCGGGGCTCCGGAGAGGGTAATCCGTCGCCATCCTCATCATCAAGCTTCCTCCATCACCAATTTCATGATGCTCACCGCCGTGCGTGAGTAATTCCATCATAGGCTTGCTGGACGGTGATGGGTTGGATGAGATTTATCATGTAATCGAGTTAGTTTTGTTAGGGTTTGATCCCTAGTATCCACTATGTTCTGAGATTGATGTTGCTATGACTTTGCTATGCTTAATGCTTGTCACTAGGGCCCGAGTGCCATGATTTCAGATCTGAACCTATTATGTTTCCATGAATATGAGAGTTCTTGGTCCTATTTTGCAAGTCAATAGTCGCCTACTATGTGTTATGATCCGTTAACCCTGAAGTGACAATAATCGGGACAATTACCGGTGATGGCTATAGTTTGAGGAGTTCATGTATTCACCAAGTGCTAATTCTTTGTTCCGATACTCTATTAAAAGGAGGCCTTAATATCCCTTAGTTTCCAATAGGACCCCACTGCCACGGGAGGGTAGGACAAAAGATGTCATGCAAGTTCTTTTCCATAAGCACGTATGACTATATTCGGAATACATGCCTACATTACATTGATGAACTAGAGCTAGTTCTGTGTCACCCTATGTTATAATAGTTACATGAGGAATCACATCCGACATAATTATCCATCACTGATCCATTGCCTACGAGCTTTTCACATATTGATCTTTGCTTAGTTACTTTTCCGTTGCCACTGTTACAATCACTACAAAACCAATATTGTCACTTTTGCCACTGTTACCGTTACTTCCATATTACTTTGCTAATAAATACTTTGCTGCAGATATTAAGTCTTTCAGGTGCGGTTGAGTTGACAACTCAACTGTTAATACTTGAGAATATTCTTTGGCTCCCCTTGTGTCGAATCAATAAATTTGGGTTGAATACTCTACCCTCGAAAGCTGTTGCGATCCCCTATACTTGTGGGTTATTAGTGTGCGTGGAGGTGCGGAGCAGCAACCGGACGCGGCGTGCTGCGGGAGGCGGCAGAGCGGGGCGACGCAGGAGCTGGCCCCGATGCGCCAAGGCGGCCGCATGCGGAGGAGCGGCAACGGCCTGTTGGTCGCCGCGGCCCAAGCAAGCGTGGGCGTCGTGTGGTCAACGAGGGCAAGCAGTGCTCGCACTGGCGCTCAAAGAGGAGGGCACAGGCGAGGCTTGAGGCAGCATGGACGAAGCCAGCGTAGGAGGCGAACTCCACCCGCGAGCTGGAGCGGCCGCATGCCTACGTGGGAGCCAGAGGAGGGCAGCGGAGGTGAGCTCAGTGTATGGTCATTGACCGGCCATTGCCTGAGTAACATACGGGTAGTGTTTTACCACGGTTTGACTTGCATCTAGCTAGCTCGTATAGACGATATATGGAGGAGCAAACGCTCGTTCCGGTCGGAGCAAGGCGCAGCGCGGAGGGGAGAAGACGCGAGCGGCGCGTGGATGGATACGGCCGACCGAAGCGAGGCGACGCATGCGCGCACCGACGGAGGCGGCGTGGAATAGAGGCTGGAGTGGTGAGCACGCAGACGACGACGCGCCGCTCTGCGCAGCCATGCCGGGGTGGAGCCGGTGCAGTGCGGTGGTGATGAGGAAGAGGCCGAGGCCGAAGACGAGGATGTGCCGCCCCGCGCGGTCGCCCCGGGGGCGTGTCAATGTCGAGCCCCTCGGCGCTACCGGAGAGACGACGATGGCGATGTCATGATGATGATGACGAAGATGGTCCCGCCCGGACCGCGATTCCGCGGCAGCTTGCCCCACGGTGGGCGCCAATTGTCATGGTTATCTTGCGGGCAGGTTCGCGAGACGACAGATGCCACAGGGTGGCTTGAGGTGAGGGCAAGACTGCTCTGGAGATCAAGGGACGGGATTCGGCAAACAGCACGCGGTGATTTACCCAGGTTCGGGGCTCTCCGGGGAGATAATACCCTTACTCCTACATGTCTAATGATATATGCAGTGTATACGTAGCAGTACAGAGTTGCTTCTAGAGCTGTATCTAAGAGGAGAGCCATGGGTTACGAGCTTCATGTGTGTGTGAGCACGAGTGGGAGTGAGCTTCCTGAGAGTATGAGCACAAGTGTGTGCGTGAGTGTGTGAGGCCAAGTGAGGTTGTGTGTGTGAGGCCTCCCCTGGGTCACTTTATATACTAGTGCCCAGGGACAAGGCGTGGCCCACACATCCACTACACTATTGGGATGTCATATGCTGATGCAGGCTACAGTGCACCACTATTGGAGCGCAGTGAAATGTCACATGATGCAGGAATAGTGTTGACTGCTCATCTACAGTGCTCCACTTTAGAGTATGACCGTCATGTCTGCGCAGATCTGACGGGACGTCTTAGTTGACTTGGCCAGATTCCAGCCGGATGGGCTCAACCTGGACGGGCCTCAACCCGGACGGGGCTAAACCCGGATGGGGCTCAACCCGGACAGCTTAACCCGGCCATGCAGAACCCGGCCAGGGAGAACCCGGACAGGGTCAACCCAGCTAGCTCAACCCGACCAGGGTCAACCTAGACAGCCCAACCCGGCCAGGGTCAACCCGACCAAGGTCAACCTCGGCCAAGGTCAACCCGGCCTGGGTCAAGCCGTATAGGTCAACCCGACCAAGATCAACCCGGCCAAAGTTAACCCGACCAGGGTCAACCCAGCCAGATTCCAGCTAGCCAAGTTCAAACCATCCAGATTCAGCCAGCCAGGGGGCACTCCCCTGATAATGTTTTGAAGCGTCGTTTCGCCGTCTTGGGCATACCTAGCGGTCATCCCCCGACAACACCTCTTCCCATTGCAAGATAAATAGATCAAGTTGGCCAAACAAAAACCAAATATCGGAGAATAAGTACGAGGCTATAAGAAATCATGCATTAAAGAGATCAAAGAAACTCAAATACTTTCATGGATATAAAAGATAAATCTGATCATAAACTCAAAGTTCATCTAATCCCAACAAACACACCACAAAAATGGATCTCCAAGAGACCATTGTATTGAGAATCAAACGAGAGAGAGGAAGCCATCTAGCTACTAACTACGGACCCGAAGGTCTACAAAGAACTACTCACGCATCATCAGAGAGGCACCAATGGAGGTGGTGAACCCCATTCGTGATGGTGTCTAGATAGGGTCTGATGGTTCTGGACACTGCGACGGCTGGAATTGATTTTCGTCGACTCCACTAGGGTTTCTGGAATATTGGGGTATTTATAGAGCAAAGAGGCGGCCCGGGGGCACCCGAGGTGGGCACAACCCACCAGGGCACGCCTGGGCCTCCTAGCGCACCATGGTGGGATGTGCTCTCCTCGGAGCACCCCGAGGTGCAACCTTGGCCCATTAGGTGTCTTCTGGTCCAAAAAAAATCTTCGTAAAGTTTCGTTGCATTTGAACTCCATTTGTTATTGATTTTCTGCGATGTAAAAAACATGCAAAAAAACAGCAACTGGCACTTGGCACTATGTGAATAGGTTAGTACCAAAAAATGATATAAAATGACTATAAAATGATTATAAAACATCCAAGATTGATAATATAACAACATGGAACAATAAAAAATTATAGATACATTGGAGACGTATCAGCATCCCCAAGCTTAACTCCTACTCGTCCTCGAGTAGGTAAGTGATAAAAACAGAATTTTGTTGGGGAACACAGTAATTTCAAAGAAAATTCCTACGCACATGCAAGATCTATCTAGGTGATGCATAGCAACGAGAGGGAAGAGTGTTGTCAATGTACCCTCGTAGACCGAAAGCGGAAGCGTTATGACAACACGGTTGATGTAGTCGTATGTCTTCACGATCCGATCGATCCTAGCACCGAAGGTATGACACCTCCGTGATCTGCACACGTTCAGCTCGGTGACGTCCCACGAACTCTAGATCCAGCTGAGGTCGAGAGAGAGTTTTGTCAGCGCGACGGCGTGGTGACGGTGATGATGAAGCTACCGGCGTAGGGCTTCGCCTAAGCACTGCAATGATATGACCGAGGTGCAAATCTCTGGAGGGGGCCACCACACACGGCTAAACAATAAATGTGTGTGTCTATGGGGTGCTCCCCTCCCCCTTATATAAAGGAGGGGAGGAGGAGGGCCGGCCTCAAGGGGCGCGCCCAAAGGGAGGATTCCTACTCCTAGTAGGAGTAGGTTTCCCCCTTTCCTAGTCCAAGTAGGAGAAGATGGAAGGAGAGGGAGAGGGAGAAGGAAAGAGGGGGGCGCCGCCCCCTCTTAGTCCAATTAGGACTAGTCCAAGGGGGGCGCACAGCCAACCCTTGAGGCCCTTCTCTCCTTTCCTGTATGGCCCATTAAGGCCCACTACTTCCCCGGCGAATTCCGGTAACTCCCCGGTACTCTGAAAATACCCGAATCACTCGGAACCTTTCTGATGTCCGAATATAGCCTTCCAACATATCGATCTTTACGTCTCGACCATTTCGAGACTCCTCATCATGTCCGTGATCTCTTCCGGGACTCCGAACAACCTTCGGTACATCAAATCACATAACTCATAATACAAATCGTCATCGAATGTTAAGCGTGCAGACCCTACGGGTTTGAGAACTATGTAGACATGACCGAGATACATCTCCGGTCAATAACCAATAGCGGAACCTAGATGCTCATATTGGCTCCTACATATTCTACGAAGATCTTTATCGGTCAAACCGCATAATAACATACGTTGTTCCCTTTGTCATCGGTATGTTACTTGCCCGAGATTCGATCGTCGATATCATCATAACTAGTTCAATCTCGTCACCGGCAAGTCTCTTTACTCGTTTCGTAATGCAACATCCCGCAACTAACTCATTAGTCACATTGCTTGCAAGGCTTATAGTGATGTGCATTACCGAGAGGGCCCAGAGATACCTCTCCGATAATCGAAGTGACAAATCCTAATCTCGATCTATGCCAACTCAACAAACACCATCGGAGACACCTGTAGAGCATCTTTGTAATCACCCAATTACGTTGTGACGTTTGATAACACACAAGGTGTTCCTCCGGTATTCGGGAGTTGCATAATCTCATAGTCATAGGAACATGTATAAGTCATGATGAAAGCAATAGCAATAAAACTAAATGGATGGGCCTTGTCCATCACATCATTCTCTAATGATGTGACCCCGTTCATCAAATGACAATACATGTCTATGGTCAGGAAACTTAACCATCTTTGATTAACGAGCTAGTCAAGTAGAGGCATACTAGGGACACTTTGTTTTGTCTATGTATTCACGCATGTACTAAGTTTTCGGTTAATACAATTCTAGCATGAATAATAAACATTTATCATGATATAAGGAAATATACATAACAACTTTATTATTGCCTCTAGGGCATATTTCCTTCAGTCTCCCACTTGCACTAGAGTCAATAATCTAGTTCACATTGCCATGTGATTTAACACAAATAGTTCACATCTTTTCTATGTCTACAATGCTTTTCTATGTCTACAATGCTTTGCACGGAGCTACTCTAGCTAATTGGTCCCACTTTCGATATGTATCTAGATCGAGACTTAGAGTCATCCAGATCGGTGTCAAAGCTTGCATCGACGTAACTCCTTATGACGAACTCTTTGCCACCTCCATAACCGAGAAACATTTCCTTATTCCACTAAGGATAATTTTGACCGCTGTTCAGTGATTCACTCCTGGATCAAAATTGTACCCTCTTGCCAAACTCATGGTGAGGTACACAATAGGTCTGGTACACAACATAGCATACTTTATAGAACCTATGACTGAGGCATAGGGAATGACTTTTCATTCTCTTTCTATTTTCTGCCATGGTCGGTTTTGAGTCTTTACTCAACTTCACACCTTGCAACACAGGCAAGAACTCCTTCTTTGACTATTCCATTTTGAACTATTTCAAAAACTTGTCAAGGTATGTACTCATTGAAAAAAATTATAAAGCGTCTTGTTCTATCTCTATAGATCTTGATGCTCAATATGTAAGCAGCTTCACCAAGGTCTTTCTTTGAATAACTCCTTTCAAACACTCCTTTATGCTTTCCAGAAAATTCTACATTATTTCCGATCAACAATATGTCATTCACATATACTTATCAGAAATGTTGTAGTGCTCCCTCTCACTTTGTTGTAAATACAGGCTTCACCGCAAGTCTGTATAAAACTATATGCTTTGATCAACTCATCAAAGTGTATATTCCAACTCTGAGATGTTTGCACCATTCCATAAATGGATCGCTGGAGCTTGCACATTTTGTTAGCACTTTTAGGATTGACAAAACCTTCTGGTTGCATCATATACAACTCTTCTTTAATAAATCCATTAAGGAATGTAGTTTTGATATCCATTCGCCAGATTTCATAAAATGTGGCAACTGCTAAAATGATTCAGACAGACTTTTAAGCATTGATACGAGTGAGAAATTCTCATCATAGTCAACACCTTGAACTTGTCGAAAACCTTTTTGCAACAATTTGAGCTTTGTAGATAGTAACACTACTATCAGCGTCTGTCTTCCTCTTGAAGATCCATTTATTCTGAATGGCTCACCGATCATTGGGCAAGTCAACCAAAGTCCATACTTTGTTCTCATACATGGATCCCATCTCAGATTTCATGGCCTTAAGCCATTTCGCGGAATCTGGGCTCATCATCGCTTCCTCATAGTTCGTAGATTCGTCATGGTCTAGTAACATGACTTCCAGAACAGGATTACCGTACCACTCTGGTGTGAACATACTCTGGTTGACCTAAGAGGTTCGATAGTAACTTGATCTGAAGTTTCATGATCATCATCATTAACTTCCTCACTAACTGGTGTATGCATCACTGGAACTGATTTCTGTGATGAACTACTTTCCAATTCGGGAGGGAGAATGTACAATTTCCTCATCAAGTTCTACTTTCCTCCCACTCACTTATTTCGAGAGAAAACTCCTTCTCTAGAAAGGATCCATTCTTAGCAACAAAGATCTTGCGTTCAGATCTGTGATAGAAGGTGTACCCAACAGTTTCTTTTGGGTATCCTATGAAGACGCACTTCTACAATTTGGGTTTGAGCTTATCAGGCTGAAACTTTTTCACATAAGCATCGTAATCCCAAACTTTAAGAAACAACAACTTATGTTTCTTGCTAAACCACAGTTCATACGGTGTCGTCTCAACGGATTTTTAGACGGTGCCCTATTTAACATGAATGCAGTTGTCTCTAATGCATAACCCCAAAACAATAGTGGAAATTCGGTAAGAGACATCATAGATTACACCATATCTAATAAAGTACGGTTATGACGTTCGGACACACCATTACATTGTGGTGTTCCAGGTGGCGTGAGTTGCGAAACTATTCCAGATTGTTTTAAATGAAGACCAAACTCGTAACTCAAATATTTGTTTCCGCGATCAGATCATAGAAACTTTATTTTCATGTTACGATGATTTTCCACTTCACTCTGAAATTCTTTGAACTTTTCAAATGTTTCAGACTTATGTTTCATCAAGCAGATATACCCATATTTGCTCAAATCATCTGTGAAGGTCAGAAAATAGCGATACCCACCACGAGCCTCAACACTCATTGCACCACACACATCAGTATGTATTATTTCCAACAAGTCTGTTGCTTGCTCCATTGTTCCAAAGAACAGAGTCTTAGTCATCTTGCCCATGAGGCATGGTTCGCAAGCATCAAGTGATTCCAAAAGTTCATCATCATGGAGTTTCTTCATGCGCTTTACGAATGTGCTCCGAAAACACATTACTGGGAATGGCTTCCTTCTTGGAACCTATCTTCGCCAAATCATCCGCTGCTTGATTTTTCAGTTGGGGTATATGATGGAGTTCTAAACCCTCAAACTTCTTCTCTAAGTTTCTCACCACATTGCAGTATCCAGTCATAGTTGGGCTTCTGACGTCCCACTCCTTCATCACTTGATTCACCACCAAATCTGAGTCACCGTAGACCATGAGGCGACGGATGCCGAGTGAAATGGTCATACGCAACCCGTACAAAAGTGCCTCATATTCAGCTTCGTTGTTGGAGGAATCTAAATGAATTTGGAGAACATAGCGGAGCTTGTCGCCTCGTGGGGATACCAATACCACCCCAGCACCAGAACCATTCAGCATCTTGGATCCATCAAAGAACATGGTCCAGTGGTCCGAGTGAATCTGAGTCGGCAGTTGCTGTTCGATCCACTCGGCGAGGAAATCCGCTATTGCTTGGGACTTGATAGCTTTCTTTTCCTAAAGCTTGATATATAATGGAAGGAGTTCAATCGCCCATTTTGCCACTCGACCAGTTGCATCTCTGTTGTTCAGAATTTCTGATAATGGTGTGTCGCTGACGACTATAATGGAGTGATTAGAGAAATAATGAGCAACCTTCTTCGTGGTCATGTAAATCCCATAAACAAGCTTCTGATAATGTGGATATCTTTGCTTGGATGGAGTTAAAACTTCAGAAACATAGTATACTGGGCGCTGAACTTTATAAGCTTTTCCTTCTTCTTTCCCGCTCGACCGTGAGTACTGTACTGACAACTTGTCCAGTGGCTACAATGTAAAGCAGTAAAGGCTCTTTGCTGATTGGGACAGCGAGCACCAGCTGGGTGGAAAGCAGGGCTTTGAGATCTGCAAATGCTGCATCAGCTTCAGGAGTCCACTCGAACTTGTCAGATTTATTCATCAGTCGGTAAAGAGGCAATGCCTTTTCATCGAGGCGAGAAATGAATCGACTCAAGGCGGCCAAACAACCAGTAAGCTTCTGGACATCATGCACGCGCACAGGGCGCTTCATCCGGAGTATGGCACCAACTTTCTTTGGGTTCGCGTTGATCCCTCGTTCGGAAACGAGGAAGCCGAGTAATTTTCCACCAGGAACTCCGAAAGTACACTTTGATGGGTTAAGCTTGATATCATACCTTCTCAGGTTGGCAAAGGCTTCAACAAGGTCAGTCAGCAGGTCGAAACCTTTACGCGACTTGACCACAATGTCGTCCATGTATGCTTCCACATTCCGACTGATTTGAGTGAGTAGACACTTCTGAATCATTCTCATGAATGTGGCCCCAGTGTTCTTGAGACCGAATGGCATGGTGACATAACAAAAGCACCCGAAAGGAGTGATGAAAGCTGTTTTTATCTCATCGGGTCCATACAGTCGGATCTGATGATACTCGGAATAGGCGTCTAGGAAAGACAAACGCTCACACCCCGCAGTCGAATCGACAATTTGGTCGATGCGAGGGAGAGGAAAATGATCTTTCGGGTAGGCCCGATTGATATGCTTGAAGTCAATGCACATGCGGAGTGAGTCGTCCTTCTTGGGGACCATAAAAACATTGGCGAGCCGCCAGGAGCCTGATGTCTACTACACAACCTTCTTCTTGTAGACGTTGTTGGGCCTCCAAGTGCAGAGGTTTGTAGGATAGTAGCAAATTTCCCTCAAGTGGATGACCTAAGGTTTATCAATCCGTAGGAGGCGTAGGATGAAGATGGTCTCTCTCAAGCAACCCTGCAACCAAATAACAAAGAGTCTCTTGTGTCCCCAACACACCCAATACAATGGTAAATTGTATAGGTGCACTAGTTCGGCAAAGAGATGGTGATACAAGTGGTATATGGATAGTAGATATAAGTTTTTGTAATCTGAAATTGTAAAAACAGCAAGGTAGCAAGTGATAAAAGTGAGCGTAAACGGTATTGCAATGTGTGGAAATAAGGCCTAGGGTTCATACTTTCACTAGTGTAAGTCCCCTCAACAATACTAACATAATTGGGTCACATAACTATCCCTCAACATGCAACAAAGAGTCACTTCAAAGTCACTAATAGCGGAGAATGAACGAAGAGATTATGGTAGGGTACGAAACCACCTCAAAGTTATTCTTTCCAATCAATCCGTTGGGCTATTCCTATAAGTGTCACAAACAGCCCTAGAGTTCGTACTAGAATAACACCTTAAGATACAAATCAATCAAAACCCTAATGTCACCTAGATACTCCAATGTCACCTCAAGTATCCGTGGGTATGATTATACGATATGCATCACACAATCTCAGATTCATCTATTCAACCAACGCATAGGACCTCAAAGAGTGCCCCAAAGTTTCTACCGGAGAATCATGACGAAAACGTGTGCCAACCCCTATGCATAGGTTCATGGGCGGAACCCGCAAGTTGGTCACCAAAACATACATCAAGTGGCACGTGGTATCCCATTGTCACCACAGATATCCACAGCAAGACATACATCAAGTGTTCTTAAATCTTTAAAGACTCAATCCAATAAGATTACTTCAAAGGGGAAACTCAGTTCATTACAAGAGAGAAGAGGGGGAGGAGAAACATAAGATCCAACTATAATAGCAAAGCTCGCGATACATCAAGATCGTGCCAAATCAAGAACACGAGAGAGAGAGAGAGATCAAACACATAGCTACTGGTACATACGCTCAGCCCCGAGGGAGAACTACTCCCTCCTCGTCATGGAGAGCACCGTGATGATGAAGATGGCCACCGGAGAAGGATTGCCCCCTCCGGCAGGGTGCCAGAACGGGTCTAGATTGGTTTTCGGTGGCTACGGAGGCTTCTGGCGGCGGAACTCCCGATCTATTGTGTCTTCTGGAAGTTTTACGATACATGGGTATATATGGGTGAAAGGAGTACATCGGTGGACCGAAGGGGGGGCCACGAGGCAGGGGGTGGGCACGCCCCCTACCCTCGTGAGCTCCTCCTTCATCTTCTGACGTAGGGTCCAAGTCTATCCGGTATGTTTCCTTCCAAAAATAACTTCTCCGGTTGATTTCATTCCGTTTCGACTCCGTTTGATATTCCTTTTCTTCGAAACACTGAAATAGGCATAAAACAACAAATCTGGGCTGGGCCTCCGGTTAATAGGTTAGTCCCGAAAGTAATATAAAAGTGGATAATAAAGCCCAATATTGCCCAAAACAGTAGATAATATAGCATGGAGCAATCAAAAATTATAGATACGTTGGAGATGTATCAAGCATCCCCAAGCTTAATTCCTGCTCGTCCTCGAGTAGGTAAATGATAAAAAAAGATAATTTTTGATGTGGAATGCTAGTTGGCATAATTTTAATGTAATTCTTCTTACTTGTGATATGAATATTCAGATCTAAAAGATTCAAGACAAAAGTTCATATTGACATAAAAATAATAATACTTCAAGCATACTAACTAAGCAATTATGTCTCTTCAAAATAACATGGCCAAAGAAAGTTATCCCTACAAAATCATATAGTCTGGCTATGCTCCATCTTCACTACACAACATATTTAAATCTTGCACAACCCCAATGACAAGCCAATCAATTGTTTCATACTTTTGATGTTCTCAAACTTTTTCAATCTTCACGCAATACATGAGCGTGAGCCATGGACATAGCACTATAGGTGGAATAGAATGGTGGTTGTGGAGAGGACAAAAAGGGAGAAGATAGTCTCACATCGACTAGGCGTATCAACGGGCTATGGAGATGCCCATCAATATATATCAATGTGAGTGAGTAGGGATTGCCATGCAACGGATGCACTAGAGCTATAAGTGTATGAAAGCTCAACAAAAGAAACTAAGTGGGTGTGCATCCAACTCGCTTGCTCACGAAGACCTAGGGCATTTTGAGGAAGCCGATCATTGGAATATACAAGCCAAGTTCTATAATGAAAAATTCCCACTAGTATATGAAAGTGACAACATAGGAGACTCTCTATCATGAAGATCATGGTGCTACTTTGAAGCACAAGTGTGGTAAAAGGATAGTAGCATTCTCCCCCCTTTTTTTATTTGGCCTGCCTGCCTTTCTTATTTTTTTGTTTGGCCTTTATTTATTTTTTTGGCCTTTCCCCCCTTTTTATGGCCTTTCTCCTTTTTTGGGACAATGCTCTATTGAATGATGATCATCACACTTCTATTTATTTACAACTCAATGATACAACTCGATACTAGAACAAAGTATGACTCTATATGAATGCCTCCGGTGGTGTACCGAGATATGCAATGAATCAAGAGCGACAAGTATGAAAGAATCATGAACAGCGGCTTTGCCACAAATACTATGTCAACTACATGATTATGCTAAGCAATATGACAATGATGAATGTGTCATGATGAACGGAATGGTGGAAAGTTGCATGGCAATATATCTCGGAATGGCTATGGAAATGCCATAATAGGTAGGTATGGTGGCTGTTTTGAGGAAGGTATATGGTGGGTGTATGGTACCGGCGAAAGTTGCGCGGTACTAGAGAGGCTAGCAATGGTGGAAGGGTGAGAGTGCGTATAATCCATGGACTCAACATTAGTCATAAAGAACTCACATACTTATTGCAAAAATCTATTAGTTATCGAAACAAAGTACTACGCGCATGCTCCTAGGGGGATAGATTGGTAGGAAAAGACCATCGCTCGTCCCCGACCGCCACTCATAAGGAAGACAATCAATAAATAAATCATGCTCCGACTTCATCACATAACGGTTCACCATACGTGCATGCTACGGGAATCACAAACTTCAACACAAGTATTTCTAAAATTCATAACCACTCAACTAGCATGACTCTAATATCACCATCCTCATATCTCAAAACAATTATCAAGCATCAAACTTCTCATAGTATTCAACACACTCATAAGAAAGTTTTATTATTCTTGAATACCTAGCATATTAGGATTTTAAGCAAATTACCATGCTATTTAAGACTCTCAGAATGATATAAGTGAAGCATGAGAGTTCATCTATTTCTTCAAAATAAAACTACCACCATGCTCTAAAAGATATAAGTGAAGCACTAGAGCAAACGACAAACTACTCCGAAAGATATAAGTGAAGATCAATTAGTAGTTGAATAGTTATGCAACTATGTGAAGACTCTCTAACATTTAATAATTTCAGACCTTGGTATTTTATTCAAACAGAAAGAAAAGCAAAATAAAATTACATTCTAAGAATAGCAAACATCATGTGAAGAAGCAAAAACTTAGGATCAACCGATACTAACCGATAATTGTTGAAGAAGAAAGGTGGGATGCCAACCGGGGCATCCCCAAGCTTAGATGCTTGAGACTTCTTGAAATATTATCTTGGGGTGACTTGGGAATCCCCAAGCTTGAGCTTTTGTGTCTCCTTAATTCCTCTCATATCACGGTGTCCCTAAATCTCAAAAGCTTCATCCACAAAAAACTCAACAAGGACTCGTGAGATAAGTTAGTATAAAACATTGCCAAAACCTTATCATACTCTACTGTAGCAAATCACTAAAATTATTATTCAACATTTCATACTAAATGCCTCTGCATATTTAATAGTCCTATCCTCAAATAGAATCATTAAAGAAGCAAACATATGCAAACAATGCAAACATAACAGCAATCTGCCTAAACAGGATAGTCTGTAAAGAATGTAGCAACATCCATACTTCCCTAGCTCCAAAAATTATGAAAGAAAATTCCCACCGTAGTAAATTTATCAGATATTAATATTCAAAAGTTTTCAACATTTTATCACATTATGATTTCTCTAGGGAATTATTGCAACAGCGGTAAACTTTCTGTTTTCAAACAGCAACATGTATACTTGTAACATAGGCATAGTAAAGGCTATCAATGCCACTTTTATTGAAATAAAAGATGCAAAACATTGTTCTAAATAACATCAAGCAAATGCAAACAAAATAAATTGACGCTCCAAGCAAAACACATATCATGTGGTGAATAGAAATATAGCTCCAAGTAAAGTTACCGATGAACGAAGACAAAACAGGGCATGCCTTCCGGGGCATCCCCAAGCTTAGGCTCTTGGTTGTACTTGAATATTACCTTGGGGTGCCTTGGGAATCCCCAAGCTTAGGCTGTTACCACTCCTTGTTCCATAGTCCATCGAATCCTTACCCAAAACTTGAAAACTTCACAACACAAAACTTAAAGTAGAAAACTCGTAAGCTCTGTTAGTATAAGAAAATAAATCACCACTTCAAGGTACTGTAATGAACTCATTCTTTGTTTAAATTGGTGTTAAACCTACTTTATTCCAACTTCTCTATGTTTTATAAACTATTTTACTAGCCATAGATTCATCAAAATAAGCAAACAACACATCGAAAACAGAATCTGTCAAAAATAGAACAGTCTGTAGTAATCTGGATCAAACATATACTTCTGGAACTCATAAAATTCTCAAATAAATTGCTGGACCCTATTAATTTATCTATTAATCATATTAAAAAATAATTAACTAAATATCACTCTCCAAATAAAAATGGCAGCAATTCTCGTGAGCGCTAAAGTTTCTGTTTTTGACAGCATGATCAACAAGACTTCCCCAAGTCTTCCCAAAGGTTCTACTTGGCACAAACACTAATTAAAAGCATAAAACAACATATAAACAGAGGCTACATGAATTATTTATTACTAAACAGGAGCAAAAATCAAGGAATAAAAATAAAATTGGGTTGCCTCCCAACAAGCACTATCGTTTAACGCCCCTAGCTAGGCACGATGATTTCAATGATGCTCATATAAAAGATAAGAATCGTAACATAAAGAGAGCATCATGAAGAATATGACTAGCACATTTAAGTCTATCCCACTTCCTATGCATAGGGATTTTGTGAGCAAACAACTTATGGGAACAATAATCAACTAGCATAGGAAGGCAAAACAAGCATAACTTCAAAACTTTACGCACATAGAGAGGAAACTTGATATTATTGCAATTCCTACAAGCATATGTTCCTCCCTCATAATAATTTTCAGTAGACTCATGAATAAATTTAACAATATAACCAATACCTAAAGCATTCTTTTCATGATCTACAAGCATATAAAATTTATTACTCTCCACATAAGCAAAATTCTTCTTATTCGGAATAGTGGGAGTATCATAGGAAACTTGAATACTATAAATTGTTTCCACATTAAAAGAGTAATGTTCAGAGAAGGGGTAATCATAACCATGACAAGTTTTATAAATATAATCACTACTTTTTATAGCATAAGTATCATCACAATAATCATCATAAGTAGGAGGCATGATATCATCATTATAAACTTGCATATCAAAACTTGGGAGACTAAAAATATCATCTTCATTAATCATAGCTTCCCCAATATTGGGACAAACATTAATTGCAGCAAATATATTATCAAATATGTCATCCTCATCAAACATAGCTTCCCCAAGCTTGGGCCTTTTCATATCATAAGCATAATCACTCTCATCATTAATAGTATAGATAGCACCGATAGTATAGCAATTATTATATTCTTCCAAGCAAGTACCAAAAAGATTTTCAAGATCATAAGAAGTATCATTATCTTCCCAATCATAATCATCACAACAAGCAATAGGCATAACGAGATCATCATCAAGTGTATCATCTTCATTTTCATGAGGCACAACAATAATAGGAGCAACTTTATTTGGGAGAGATACTTTTTTACCTCTCTTCCTTTTTATTTTCTTCTTCTTCACCACATTATGTGTGGGTTCAATCCTCTTTTTGGAGCTCCTTATTAATGAGATTGGTTGAATAGGAGGCTCCTCCTCGTTACCTGATTCATCATAAGAAATAATAGGAGGATATTGGGAAGTCTCTTCCCTTTCATTAGTATTCTCTTCACCCTCTATTTGTTTTCTTTTCTTTATGTAATTGGCAATATAAGGATTTTCAATGCAATTCACCGCACAATACATATAAATATTCTCTAGATCAAAATCAAGAACTCTATCAAGATTAAACTTTGGAATACCCTCAGTTATACGTTTCATTTCTTCATAACCCAAAAGAAGGCTAAGCTCTTTATGATGCTCAAGGGTAATCAAATTATCACAATGTTTGGACATGACTTGATCATGAAACAAATAGCATTGGAGCTTTAAATGACCATGTTCATTGCAAAGTTCACAAGGGGCACGAAAAATATTGAATCTATCAGCACATTCATCTAGCTCTTCTTGCAACAATTTAGTTTCTAAGTACTTATGCCTCTTGCAATATCTATCTTCCCTATTTGGTGTGTACTTGCAAACCCAGTCTACTCCACAAAAATTGACATGTTTATAGGAGGCATTTTCATCATAACTAGTGCAATCATCATTAGCATCATGGATATTCAAAGAATTCGTACTAACAACATTGCAATCATGCTCATCATTCAAATATTTAGTGCAAAACATTTTAGAGATTTCTTCTTCTAGCACTTGAGCACAATTATCCTTTCCATCATACTCACGAAAGATATTAAAAAGATGAAGCGTATGAGACAAACTCAATTCCATTTTTTTGTAGTTTTCTTTTATAAACTAAACTAGTGATAAAACAAGAAACTAAAAGACTCGATTGAAAGATCTAAAGATATACCTTCAAGCGCTAACCTCCCCGGCAACGGTGCCAGAAAAGAGCTTCATGTCTACTACACAACCTTCTTCTTGTAGACGTTGGTGGGCCTCCAAGTGCAGAGGTTTGTAGGACAGTAGCAAATTTCCCTCAAGTGGATGACCTAAGGTTTATCAATCCGTAGGGGGGGTAGGATGAAGATGGTCTCTCTCAAGCAACCCTGCAACCAAATAACAAAGAGTCTCTTGTGTCCCCAACACACCCAATACAATGGTAAATTGTATAGGTGCACTAGTTCGGCGAAGAGATGGTGATACAAGTGGTATATGGATAGTAGATATAAGTTTTTGTAATCTGAAATTGTAAAAACAGCAAGGTAGCAAGTGATAAAAGTGAGCGTAAACGGTATTGCAATGTGTGGAAATAAGGCCGAGGGTTCATACTTTCACTAGTGTAAGTCCCCTCAACAATACTAACATAATTGGATCACATAACTATCCCTCAACATGCAACAAAGAGTCACTCCAAAGTCACTAATAGCGGAGAACGAACGAAGAGATTATGGTAGGGTACGAAACCACCTCAAAGTTATTCATTCCAATCAATCCGTTGGGCTATTCCTATAAGTGTCACAAACAGCCCTAGAGTTCGTACTAGAATAACACCTTAAGATACAAATCAATCAAAACCCTAATGTCACCTAGATACTCCAATGTCACCTCAAGTATCCGTGGGTATGATTATATGATATGAATCACACAATCTCATATTCATCTATTCAACCAACGCATAGGACCTCAAAGAGTGCCCCAAAGTTTCTACCGGAGAATCACGACAAAAATGTGTGCCAACCCCTATGCATAGGTTCATGGGCGGAACCCGCAAGTTGGTCACCAAAACATACATCAAGTGGCACGTGGTATCCCATTGTCACCACAGATATCCACGACAAGACATACATCAAGTGTTCTCAAATCTTTAAAGACTCAATCCGATAAGATTACTTCAAAGGGGAAACTCAATTCATTACAAGAGAGAAGAGGGGGAGGAGAAACATAAGATCCAACTATAATAGCAAAGCTCGTGATACATCAAGATCGTGCCAAATCAAGAACACGAGAGAGAGAGAGATCAAACACATAGCTACTGGTACATACCCTCAGCCCCGAGGGAGAACTACTCCCTCCTCGTCATGGAGAGCACCGGGATAATGAAGATGGCCACCGGAGAAGGATTGCCCCCTCCGGCAGGGTGCCGGAACGGGTCTAGATTGGTTTTCGGTGGCTACGAAGGCTTCTGGTGGCGGAACTCTCGATCTATTGTGTCTTCTGGAAGTTTTACGATACGTGGGTATATATGGGTGAAAGGAGTACGTCGGTGGACCGAAGGGGGGGCCACGAGGCAGGGGGGCGCCCCAGGGGGGTGGGCGCACCCCTACCCTCGTGAGCTCCTCCTTCATCTTCTGACGTAGGGTCCAAGTCTATCCGGTAGGTTTCCTTCCAAAAATAACTTCTCCAGTTGATTTCGTTCCTGATATTCCTTTTCTTCGAAACACTGAAATAGGCATAAAACAACAAATCCGGGCTGGGCCTCCGGTTAATAGGTTAGTCCCGAAAGTAATATAAAAGTGGATAATAAAGCCCAATATTGCCCAAAACAGTAGATAATATAGCATGGAGCAATCAAAAATTATAGATACATTGGAGACGTATCAGAGCCGAGCTACTTCCTCGCCAATTGCTTTTCTCTTCTGTACGGCGGGCCGTCAAAGATGTTCTTTGACCGGTTTTACTTTTGGGTCGACTCGCAAACGATGCTCAGCCAGTCCCCTGTGTACACCTGGCATGTTAGAAGGTTTCCATGCAAAGATGTCCCAGTTCTCACGGAGGAACTAGATGAACGCTTCTTCCTATTTGCTGTCGAGTGAAGTTGAAATATGAGTAGGAGCAGCATTATGATCGGTCGGGTGAATATGAACCGGCTTGGTTTCACTGGACGGCTGAAACACAGAACCAGTGGCAGGCTTCTTGGAGCGTAACAAATCACTCGGATCTGCATTCTTCTGGTATTCTTGCATTTCGACTGCTGACATTTGTGCATCGACAATTTTTTAGCCCTTCTGGAAGCACTCTTCTGCTTTCTGACGATTGCCAGTGATAGTGATCACTCCTCTGGGACCAGGCATTTTCAATTTGAGGTACACGTAACATGGTCGAGCCATGAAATGTGCATAGGCAGGCCTACCCAGAATGGCATGATAAGCACTCTTGAAATTCACTACTTCAAATGTCAACTTTTCTTTGCGGTAATTCTTGGAATCACCGAAAACCACATCAAGGGTGATCTAGCCGAGTAATTCAGCCTTCTTGCCGGGTATAACGCCATGGAAACTCATATTACTTTCGCTGAGCTTGGACATCGGAATCCCCATTCCCTTCAAGGTTTCAGCATAAAGGATATTCAGGCTGCTACCACCATCCATCAGCACTTTAGTTAGTCGAGTGCCTTCAACAACTGGGTCGACCACCAACGCTTGTCTCCCAGGGGTGGCTATACATGCTGGATGGTCGGACTGGTCGAATGTGATGGCAGTCTGGGACCACTTGAAATAACTTGGTGTTGCCGGAGCAACCATGTTCACTTCTCTGTTGATAACTTTCAATCGACTTTTGCTCTCAACATCAGCAAAAATCATCAGAGTGGAGTTGACATTGGGAAAACCGTCATCATCCTCTTCCTTGTCCTCATCCTTGTCTGACTCCTTTTCCTTCTCCTTGGGTTACTTCTCTCGGAATTGCTGGATCAAGAGTCGACACTGCCGAGTGGTGTGCTTGGGATAAATCAAATTACCCTCTTCATCTTTCTTGGTGTGGATGTGACATGGCAAATCCAACACATCATTTCCGTCTTGATCTTTCACTTTCATGGGATTCCAGGGCCCCTTAGGCTTCCCTTTGAACTTTCCTTGAGCCACAACTAATACCTCACCAGGAGCAACTGGTTCGGCCTTACACTTCTGTTTCCGATTGGAAGTACCTCCACCGGTGTCGTGGGCGACTGTTTTGTGCTTGCCACTCCGGAGTCGGTCTTCCTCTTCGTCGTTAGAGTATTTGGTGGCGATCTCCACCATCCGAGTCAGAGTCATATCTTCTGTCCGACCGAATTTCAGATTCAACTCCCGATACTTAACGCCTTCCTTGAAGGCACATATTGCTTGGTGATCTGATACATTCTCCACTGTATGGTGTAACGTGATCCATCTCTAGATATAGTCTCTCAAGGTTTCACTCGGTTTTTGTACACAACACTGCAATTCTGTCAACCCTGCTGGTCACTTGCAAGTACCCTCAAAAGTTCTAACAAACACTCTGGCGAGTTCCTCCCAACTGTATATGCTACCAGACGCCAACTGGTTCAGCCACGCCCTGGCCGAGCCTTCCAACATAAGAGGGAGGTGCTTCATTGCCACTTCATCATTGCCACCACAAATTTGCACAGCCACTCGGTAATCTTCAAGCCAAGTGTCAGGCTTAGACTCACCGGTGAACTTGCTGACTCCAGTCGCCAACCTGAAGTTGGGAGGAATCACTGCGGCCCTGATGGCTCTGCTGAAACACTCGAGACTGGAGACGTGCACTCTGCTTCCAGTCGGATAATCTCTATCATGACCTTCTCTATGCTCTATGTTCTTGTCGACTAGACCTTGAATGAGAATAGATCTCACATCAAAGCCTGGCTCCCTTGGGTCGACTGGTACTCTTCGCTCGCCGCTATGGGGGCACCTGTCATCCTGCCACCGAGGCACGCATGACCCACTCCTCGGAGGAGGCATGAGCACTCGACGACGGCCATCGTGGTCGAATCGGTGATCATACTGCTCGCGGTTTCTATACTGATCCTGCCGGTGCCCACGTCCTTCATGTCGCGGAGCCGATCTTGGGCTGTGAGCCGACTGGACTGTGTCTGCCACCACAGACCTGCTATGAATCATATTCTGCGACTGAGATACTGCTGTATTCTGTTCTCCAGCTGCTCGAAGCAAGGCCCGGATCTGCATCAAGCCCCTGCCTGCCTCCGATTGGGAAGGCTGGATTGACTCTGCTATTCGGGCTGCGGCTGTGAGATTTTGGATTGGAGTGCGGTATACCTGAGTTTGAGGCAGAAAAATCTGCCGTCGACTGGATTCAGGGATCCGCTGTTGAGCACGCTCGTCGAGTACATGCTGCAGGTTCTCCAGTCGAGTGCGCTCAGCCAAGTTGGCCAGGCGCTTCTTCCAAGGCCCCGGGCTTCGGGGGTTTCTCCAATGATAGGAGTGTGAAGTGCATCCATGTTGCGGCAGCGAATCTATTCCCTCCGTTACGAAGAAAGGGGCTCGGGGCGGTACTCCTCGTGGACGTGCGACGGATCGCCGCCACCATCGCCACCGTCGTTGCGGGGGAAGCCAGGAGGACTGGGTGGTCCGTCGACCATCAAGACTTCTGCCGCAGGATCGCTACTGTCGCATTCGGATGCTGTCTCGACGGAGCCAATCGACAGGTCGAACAGGCCGTAGAGAGTTTCGTCGGGCTCGATTGCCGCGACGTGTGAGGTGGCCGACTGGCGGGCCACCATGTGTCTCACCCACCACTGGAGCCATGACCGATCGGAATGCTTGTGTCGGCGAGTGGCGGGGGATGAGGACACCATAGGAACCGACCGATACTGAGTCGACAGTTGCCTGAGAAGGACGCCGCAGACGCACGCGCGAAAGTGCGTTGCCCCGCAGACGGGGAGCACATCGATGTCGAGTGGAGCTTCTAGGAGCCAGGCGAAATCGTCGGCGATGAACACAAGCGCGCCGAGACGGATCTCATGGCCCTCAACCAGTCCGCCGACGGAAACCATGATGATGAGAATCGGAAAACTTGCAACTCCACCAGAAAGTCACTAAGACACCTGCCCCAAGGTGGGCGCCAACTGTCGTGGATCTAAGACTGACAGTAGAATGGGGGTAGGTATGAGGAGGCAAGATCCTAGCTATGGCGAAGTTGTACACACGAGTTTTACAAGCTCAGGCCCTTCGCGGAGGAAGAAATAGCCCACGTCTCGGTGCCCTGAGGCGGTCGACTGGATTATGTATGTGTGTGTGTGTGTTTACATGGGGTGCGAACCCTTGTGCCAGTGGAGGGGCGTGGCTTATATAGAGTGCACCGGGACCCCAGCCAGCCCACGTTACAAAGGGTTTAAAGTACATTAAGAAGGAGGCGTTACTGGTAATGCTAGTAATTAAGTGACATAAATGCCTATTAAGTCTATGAAGTAAACGTCCGACCGTTGCCGTGCAGAGTGACTTTAGGTCTTCTGTCCGTCGAGTGATAGCCGTTGCGGTCGAGTGTCCTTGAATCTTCCGAGTGGAATGACTTGTAGTCGAGTAGATGATGTTATCCCTTGAATGCTTCTGGTTTTAAGATGGCGTCCTAGGGGAGGGTGTCTAGGTCAGGCCTATGAACCTACCCTAGGTACATAGCTTCATCAGCCTTGACCGGACGGAAACAGCATGAAGGGGCATTTCTATAAGTGGAATTGACGGCAGAGGGGCAAATTTGAGCACCCTTAGAAATTAGGGGCAAATCTGAGTAGTGGGATCTAGTTAGGGGTAGAAATGTAAATGGACCTTTTATTATTTGGTTGCAGGGTTGTTTGAGAGAGGCCATCTTCATCCTACACCTCCCACAGATTGATAAATCTTAGGTCATCCACTTGAGGGAAAATTGCTACTGTCCTACAAAACTCCGCGCTTGGAGGCCCAACACAAGTCTACAAGAGCAAGTTGTGTAGTAGACACCAATGGCGCGGTTGCGCTTCGCGCCTGGGCTCTTGGTCGGCGCCGCACAGAGGAGGAGGAGAAGGAGGAGGCGCGCCATGGGCCACGTCGCCCGCCTGGGATGGCGGGGGACAGAGTGAACGAGACAGTGCAGGGACCACGCCGGCGGCGTCGACGAGCTCGGCGATGCGGCCAAGCCAGTAGTTGGCGGGGCGGTAGCACAGCAGATCGCGCGCCATGAGCAGTGCAGCCTGCGCATTCGCCAGTCCCCGGCGGACGTGGGAGGACGATGTCGTGGCGGGAGTGGGCGATAGAGTGGGTGTGTCCATCACGCTGCACAGAGGGTTGCAGCGACGAATCTTGCTGCTCATGAGCAGCGGGGTCAGTGGTAGCGTTATCCATGGGAGAGGTTAGACGACGAGGGACTCCGCGGCCTACGGGCACCGTCTGGATGATGCGAGCAGCCTGGCGCTCGGCACAGGCTCGGCGTGCGTCTGCCATGGGAGCGGCGGAGCGGAGATGAGGCAGATACGGAGCGGAAGGAGGATTTCGACACGCCCCTACCTGGTGTGCCAGATGTCGGATTTAGGGCTCCACAGACCCAAGAAGGTTTGAACTCTGCGGCGTGTGCGAAGATCTCAACCAACCCAAGCCTCAGGTCGCCACCCTACAGCCTAGCCTTGCCGAACTCATGCGAGCGAGGAAGAAGATGAACACGCCAGTTTACCCAAGTTCGGGCCACCTTGCGGTGTAAAACTCTACTTCTACTTTGTGGTGGATTGGCCTCATGAGGAGGCTGAGGATGAACTAGTATAGTGGTTTGTGATGGGGATCGTAGCAGAAATTTAAAATTTTCTATGCATCACCAAGATCAATCTATGGAGTAATCTAGCAACGAGAGAAGAGGAGTGCATCTACATACCCTTGTAGATCGCTAAGCGGAAGCGTTGCAAGAACGCGGATGAAGGAGTCGTACTCGTAGCGATTCAGATCGCGGTTGATTCCGATCTAAGTGCCGAACCACGGCGCCTCCACGTTCAACACACGTGCAGTCCGGTGACGTCTCCTATGCCTTGATCCAGCAAGGGGAGAAGGAGAGGTTGGGGAAGACTCCGTCCAGCAGCAGCACGACAGCATGGTGGTGGTGGAGGAGCGCGGAACTCCAGCAGGGCTTCGCCAAGCACTACGAGAGACGAGGAGGGAGAGAGGTAGGGTTGCGCCAAGAGGGAGATGATCTCGCGTATGTTGCAGCCCACAATACCTCAATTACATATAGGGGAAGGGGAGGGGCTGCACCCCCATCTAGGGTTCCCTCCTAGGGGTGGCGGCAGCCCCAAAACCCATCTAGGGTTGCGGCCAAGGGGGGAGAGAGAGGAGGCGCGCCTAGGGTGGGCCTTAAGGCCCATCTGCCCTAGGGTTTGCCCCCTTCCCCTCTAGGAGGCGCCTTGGGCCTTGGTGGGAGGCGCCCCAGCCCACCTAGGGGCTGGTCCCTTCCCACTATTGTCCCATGTAGGCCTCCGGGGCTGGTGGCCCCACCTGGTGGACCCCCGGACCCCTTCGGTGGTCCCGGTACACTATCGGTGATGCCCGGAACACTTCCGGTGGCCAAAACCATACTTCCTATTTACCTCCGGACCATTCCGGAACTCCTCGTGACGTCCGGGATCTCATCTGGGACTCCGAACAACATTCGGTAACCGCGTACATACTTTCCCTATAACCCTAGCGTCATCGAACCTTAAGTGTGTAGACCCTGCGGGTTCGGGAGTCATGCAGACATGGCCGAGACAACTCTCCGGTCAATAACCAACAGCGGGATCTGGATACCCATGTTGGCTCCCACATGCTCCACGATGATCTCATCGGATGAACCACGATGTCAAGGATTCAATCAATCCCGTATATAATTCTCTTTGTCTAGCGGTACGATACTTGCCCGAGATTCAATCGTCGGTATCCCGATACCTTGTTCAATCTCGTTAGCGGCAAGTCTCTTTACTCATTGCGTAACACATCATCCCGTGATCAACTCCTTGGTCACATTGTGCACATTATGATAATGTCCTACCGAGTGGGCCCAGAGATACCTCTCCATTACACGGAGTGACAAATCCCTGTCTCGATTCGTGCCAACCCAACAGACACTTTCGGAGATACCTGTAGTGAACCTTTATAGCCACCCAGTTACGTTGTGACGTTTGGCACACCCAAAGCACTCCTACGGTATCCGAGAGTTGCACAATCTCATGGTCTAAGGAAATGATACTTGACATTAGAAAATCTTTAGCATACGAACTACACGATCTTTGTGCTAGGATTAGGATTGGGTCTTGTCCATCACATCATTCTCCTAATGATGTGATCCCGTTATCAACGACATCCAATGTCCATGGTCAGGAAACTGTAACCATCTATTGATCAACGAGCTAGTAAACTAGAGGCTTACTAGGGACATGGTGTTGTCTATGTATCCACACATGTATCTGAGTTTCCTATCAATACAATTCTAGCATGGATAATGAACGATTATCATGAACAATGAAATATAATAATAATAACTAATTTATTATTGCCTCTAGGGCATATTTCCAACAGTCTCTCACTTGCACTAGAGTCAATAATCTAGTTCACATCGCCATGTGATTAACACTCACAGGTCACATCGCCATGTGACCAACATCCAAGAGTCTACTAGACTCAATGATCTAGTTCACATCACTATGTGATAAACACTCAAAGAGTTCTGGGTTTGATCATGTTATGCTTGTGAGAGAGGTTGTAGTCAACGGGTCTTGCCATATTTAGATCCCTATGTATTTCGCAAAACTTTATATCGTAGATGCTGCTACCACGTTCCACTTGGAGCTATTCCAAATTGTTGCTCCATTATACGTATCCGGTATCTCTACCCGGAGCTATCCGGATAGGTGTTAAGCTTGCATCGACGTATCTCTTTACGTCGAACTCTTTATCACCTCCATAACTGAGAAACATTTCCTTATTCCTCTAAGGATAATTTTGACCGCTATCTGGTGATCCACTCCTAGATCACCTTTGTACCCTCTTCCCAGACATGTGGCAAGGCACACATCTGGTGCGGTACTCAGCATGGCATACCGTATAGAGCCTATGACAAAAGCATAGGGGATGACCTTCGTCCTTCCTCTTTCTTCTGCCGTGGTCAATCTTTGAGTCTTACTCAACTTCACACCTTACAACTCAGGTAAGAACCCCTTCTTTGACTGATATATTTTGAACTCCTTCAAAAACATGTCAAGGTGTGCGTTCTTTGAAAGTACCATTAGGCGTCTTGATCTATCTCTATAGATCTTGATGCCCAATATGTAAGCAGCTTTATCCAGGTCTTCCTTTGAAAAACACTCTTCAAACAACCGTTTATGCTTTCCAGAAATTCTACATTATTTCGGATCAACAATATGTCATCCACATATACTTATGAGAAATGTTGTAGTGCTCCCACTCACTTTCTTGTAAATACAAGTTTCTAGCAAACATTGTATAAACCTAAAAGCTTTGATCACTCCATCAAAGCATATATTCCGACTCCGAGATGCTTTCTCTAGTCCATAGAAGGATTGTTGGAGCTAGCATACCTTTTAGCATCCTTAGGATCGACAAAACTTCGATTGTATCACATACAACTCTTTCTTACGAAAACTGGTAAGAAAACTCGTTTTGACATCCATCTGTCAGATTTCATAATCAAAAAATACAGCTAATGCTAACATGATTCCGACGGACTTAAGCATCGCTACGGGTGAGAAATTCTCATCGTAGTCAACTCCTTGAACTTGTGAAAAGATTCTTTCCCACAAGTTGAGCTTCATAGACGGTAACATTACCGCCCACGTCCGTCTTCTTCTTAAAGATCCATTTATCTCAATGGCTTGCCGATCATCAGGCAAGTCCACCAAAGTCCATACTCTGTTCTGATACATGGATCCTATCTCGGATTTCATGGCTTCTAACCATTTGTCGGAATACGGGCCCACCATCGCTTCTCCATAGCTCGTAGGTTCATTGTTGTCCAACAACATGATATCTGAGACAGGATTACCGTACCACTTAGGAGTAGTACATATCCTTGTCGACCTACGAGAGGTTCGATAGCAACTTGATCCGAAGCTTCATGATCACTATCATTGACTTCCTATTCAACAGACGTAGGCGCCACAGAAAACATCTTTCTGTGTTGCATCACTTTCTGGTTGAAATAAAGGTTCGACAACCTCATCAAGTTCTATCTTCCTCCCACTCAATTCTTTCGAGAGAAACTCCTTCTCGAGAAAGGACCCGTTCTTAGCGACAAACAATTTTCCCTCGGATCTGAGATAGAAGGTATACCCAACTGTCACCTTTGGGTATCCTATGAAGATGTGTTTGTCCGCTTTGGGTTTGAGCTTCTCCGGCTGAAGCCTTAAGCATCGCAGCCCCAAACATTAAGAAACGACAACTTTGGTTTCTTGCCAAACCAATGTTCATACGGCGTCGTCTCAACGGACTTACATGGTGTCCTATCTAAAGTGAATGCAGCTGTCTCTAATGCATAACCTCAAAATAATAGCGATAGATCGGTAAGAGACATCATAGATCGCACCATATCTCATAAGGATCGATTACGATGTCCGAACACACCATTACCCTGTGGTGTTCCAGGTGGCTTCAGCTATGAAACAATTCCACAATGTCTTAAGTGTTTACCAAACTCATAACTCAGAAATTCTCATTGATCAGATCGTAGGAATTTGATCTTCTTGTTATGATGATTCTTAACTTCACTTTGAAATCGCTTGAACTTTTCAAACGTTTCAGACTTGTGCTTCATTAAGTAAATATACCTATATCTACTCAAATCATCAGTGAAGATGAGAAAATAGCGATATCCACCACACGCTTCAATTCTCATTGGATCACACGCATCAGCATGTATGATTTCCAACAAGTCACTTGCCCATTTCATTGTACCTGAAAACGGGGTCTTAGTCATCCTGCCCATGAGGCATGGCTCGCATGTGTCAAGCGATTCAAAATCAAGTGACTCCAAACATCCATCGATATGGAGTTTCTTCATGCATCTTACGCCAATATGACCTAAGCGGCAGTGCCACAAGAAAGTGGTACTATCATTATTAACTCTACATCTTTTGGCGTGAACATGTGTATTACCATGAACGAGATTCAATGAACCATTCACATAGGGTGCATGACCATGAAAGGTATTATTCATGTAAATAGAATAACCATTATTCTCTAACTTAAATGAATAACCGTATTGCAATGAACATGATCTAATCATATTCATGCTCAACGTAGACACCTGATAACATTTATCTAGGTTCAATACTAATCCCGAAGGTAGATGGAGCGTGCGATGGTGATCTCATCAACTTTGGAAACACTTCCAACACACATCGTCACCTCGCCCTTAGCCAGTCTCTGTTTAGTCCATAGCTTTTGCTTCAAGTCACCAATAATAGCAACTGAACCGGTATCCAATACCCAGGTGCTACCAGGAGTACTAGTGAGGTACACATTAATAACACGTATATACTTTGTTGAAGTTGCCAGCCTTCTTATCTACCATGCATTTGGGGTAATTCCGCTACCAGTGACCATTCCCTTTACAATAGAAGCACTTAGTCTCGGGTTTAGGTTCAACCTTGGGTTCCTTCACTAGAGCGGCAACTGGTTTGCCATCCATGAAGTTTCCCTTCTAGCCCTTGCCCTTCTTGAAACCAGTGGTCTTGTTAAACCATCAACACTTGATGCTCCTTCTTGATTTCTACCTTTTGCGGTCTTAAGCACCACGAACAGCTCCGGGATCAACTCCATCCCTTGCATGTCATAGTTCATCACGAAGATCTAGTAGCTTAGTGATAGTGGCTAGAGAACTATATCAATCACTATCTTATCTGGAAGTTTAACTCCCACTTGATTTAAGTGATTGTAGCACCCAGACATTCTGAGCACATGCTCACTAGCTGAGCTATTCTCCTCCATCTTGTTGGCAAAAGAACTTGTCAGAGGTCTCACACCTCTCAACATGGGCATGAGCCTGAAATCCCAATTTCAGCTCTTGGAACATCTCATATGTCTTATGGCGTTCAAAATGTCATTGGAATCCCGATTCTAAGACGTAAAGTATGGTGCACTAAACTATCAAGTAGTCATCAGGATGTGTCTGTCAGGTGTTCACAACATCCACAGACGATGTTGTAGGGGTTTGCACATCGAGCGGTGCATCAAAGACGTAAGCCTTCTGTGTAGCAGTGAGGACACTCCTCGGACTACGGACCCAGTCCGCATCATTGCTTACGATATCTTTCAACTTGGTCTTTTCTCTAGGAACGTATTGAAACAGGGAGCTACAACGTGAGCCATTTATCTACAACATATTTGCAAAGACAATTTAGACTATGTTCATGATAATTAAGTTCATCTAATCAAATTATTTAATGAACTCCCACTCAGATAGACATCCCTCTAGTCATCTAAGTGAAACATGATCCGAATCGACTAGGCCGTGTCCGATCATCACGTGAGAAGGACTAGTCATCAACGGTGAACATCTCATGTTGATCGTATCTTCTATACGACTCATGTTCGACCTTTCGGTCTTCCGTGTTCCGAGGCCATGTCTGTACATGCTAGGCTCGTCAAGTCAACCTAAGTGTTTCGCATGTGTCCCGAGGCCATGTCTGTACATGCTAGGCTCGTCAACACCCGTTGTATTCGAACGTTAGAATCTATCACACCCGATCATCACGTGGTGCTTCGAAACAACGAACCTTCGCAATGGTGCATAGTTAGGGGGAACACTTTTCTTGAAATTTTAGTGAGGTATCATCTTATTTAAGCTACCGTCGTTCTAAGCAAATAAGATGTAAAACATGATAAACATCACATGCAATCAAATAGTGACATGATATGGCCAATATCATTTTGCTCCTTTTGATCTCCATCTTCGGGGCTCCATGATCATCGTTGTCACCGGCATGACACCATGATCTCCATCATCGTGTCTTCTTGAAGTTGTCTTGTCGTCTATTACTTCTACTACTATGGCTAACGCTTTAGCAATAAAGTAAATTAATTACATGATGTTTAAGTTGACACGCAGGTCATAAATAAATTAAGACAACTCCTATGGCTCCTGCCGGTTGTCATACTCATCGACATGCAAGTCGTGATTCCTATTACAAGAACATGATCAATCTCATACATCACATATATCATTCATCACATCCTTTTGGCCATATCACATCACATGGCACATGCTGCAAAAACAAGTTAGACGTCCTCTAATTGTTGTTGCAAGTTTTTACGTGGCTGCTATAGGTTTCTAGCAAGAACGTTTCTTACCTACGCCAAAACCACAACGTGATATGCCAATTTCTATTTACCCTTCATAAGGACCCTTTTCATCGAATCCGATCCGACTAAAGTGGGAGAGACAGACACCCGCTAGCCACCTTATGCAACTAGTGCATGCCAGTCGGTGGAACCAGTCTCACGTAAGAGTACGTGTAAGGTCGGTCCGGGCCGCTTCATCCCATGATGTCGCCGAATCAAGATAAGACTAGTAGCGGCAAGTAAATTGACAAAATCGACGCCCACAACTGCTTTGTGTTCTACTCGTGCATAGAAACTACGCATAGACCTAGCTCATGATGCCACTGATGGGGATCGTAGCAGAAATTTAAAATTTTCTACGCATCACCAAGATCAATCTATGGAGTAATCTAGCAACGAGAGGAAGAGGAGTGCATCTACATACCCTTGTAGATCGCTAAGCGGAAGCGTTGCAAGAACACGGATGAAGGAGTCATACTCGTAGCGATTCAGATCGCGGTTGATTCCGATCTAAGCGCCGAACCACGACGCCTCCGCGTTCAACACACGTGCAACCCGGTGACGTCTCCTACGCCTTGATCCAGCAAGGGGAGAAGGAGAGGTTGGGGAAGACTCCGTCCAGCAGCAGCACGACGGCGTGGTGGTGGTGGAGGAGCGCGGAACTCCAGCAGGGCTTCGCCAAGCACCACGAGAGACGAGGATGGAGAGAGGTAGGGCTGCGCTAAGAGGGAGATGATCTCGCGTATGTTGCAGCCCCCAATACCTCAAGTATATATAGGGGAAGGGGAGGGGCTGTGCCCCCATCTAGTGTTCCCTCCCTAGGGGTGGCGGCAGCCCCAAAACCCATCTAGGGTTGCAGCCAAGGGGGGAGAGAGAGGAGGCGCGCCTAGGGTGGGCCTTAAGGCCCATCTGCCCTAGGGTTTTCCCCCTTCCCCTCTAGGAGGTGCCCCAGCCCACCTAGGGGCTGGTCCCTTCCCACTATTGGCCCATGTAGGCCTCCGGGGCTGGTGGCCCCACCTGGTGGACCCCCGGACCCCTCCGGTGGTCCCGGTACACTACCGGTGATGCCCGGAACACTTTCGGTGGCCAAAACCATACTTCCTATTTACCTCCGGACCATTCCGGAACTCCTCGTGACGTCCGGGATATCATTTGGGACTCCGAACAACATTCGGTAACCGCGTACATACTTTCCCTATAACCCTAGCGTCATCGAACCTTAAGTGTGTAGACCCTACGGGTTCGAGAGTCATGCAGACATGGCCGAGACAACTCTCCGGTTAATAACCAACAGCGGGATCTGGATACCCATGTTGGCTCCCACATGCTCCACGATGATCTCATCGGATGAACCACGATGTCAAGGATTCAATCAATCCCGTATACAATTCTCTTTGTCTAGCGGTATGATACTTGCCCGAGATTTGATCATCGGTATCCCGATACCTTGTTCAATCTCGTTACCGGCAAGTCTCTTTACTCGTTCCGTAACACATCATCCCGTGATCAACTCCTTGGTCACATTGTGCACATTATGATAATGTCCTACTGAGTGGGCCCAGAGATACCTCTCCGTTACACAGAGTGACAAATCCCAGTCTCGATTCGTGCCAACCCAACAGACACTTTCAGAGATACCTGTAGTGAACCTTTATAGCCACCCAGTTACGTTGTGACGTTTGGCACACCCAAAGCACTCCTACGGTATCCGGGAGTTGCACAATCTCATGGTCTAAGGAAATGATACTTGACATTAGAAAAGCTTTAGCATACGAACTACACGATCTTTGTGCTAGGCTTAGGATTGGGTCTTGTCCATGGTCAGGAAACTGTAACCATCTATTGATCAACGAGCTAGTCAACTAGAGGCTTACTAGGGACATGGTGTTGTCTATGTATCCACACATGTATCTGAGTTTCCTATCAATACAATTCTAGCATGGATAATAAACGATTATCATGAACAATGAAATATAATAATAATAACTAATTTATTATTTCCTCTAGGGCATATTTCCAACAGTTTGATCGGCCTCGCGAGGGTTCAGGTGGTAAGGGGTGAATGGATCTGATCCCGGGATCCCCTTCTATGGTGGTGCTAGCCTAGATTTATAGTGGCCTTGGTCCTCTTCCCTCAAAACTTAGGCGGGAAGGGATCCCACAGTGGCCAATTTGAAAGGGGACAAGAAGTACATCTAATCATGACGAAAGGTAGTCTTCGCCTGCAAAGCTTCTGGTCGTGACGCAGTGATGGGCATGGCGATGACACCCATCCTGCCGAGCCCGTGGTCTTGGTCTCGTTGCACCGGAATGGAAATCTTTAGGGGATTCCCTGGGAACCCGCGTATATCCTTGCTTCCTTAACACCGAAACGGAAACTGTCTCCTCTGTGCCCCTGGCGCCCACCTGGCCTTGGTCGTCATGTCTCACATCATCGCAACCTCATGAGGCTGGATGCCTGCATAGAAATCTCCGCTCCTCGGGAGGCAGCCTGGGGAGGCCGCTCCTCTGGAGGTCTTGATGTCATCCGCCTCGCGAGGCTGGGGGTCCTCGCGAGGGTCTTGTCTTGGGGGTCTTGCCGCTGGGCTGTACCGGGTCGTCGATGGACCCATGCGTTGGGCCGCATGCAGGTAGATCTGGATACCCTCGATCCCAGAACGCCGACACAACCGTAGTCCTTTTTATAATTAAGAGTGTCGAATCCAACGAGGAGCAGAGGAAAATGACAAGTGGTTTTCAGCAAGGTATTTTCTGCAAGCACTAAAAGTAGCAGCGACAGATAGTTTTGTAGCAAGATAATTCATAACAAGTAGCAAGTAACAAAGGTAACAAGGTGCAGCAAGGTGGCCAAATCCTTTTTATATCAAAGGACAAGCCCGAATGTTCTCTTATATAAAGCAAAGTGTTCTCAAGGACACATGGGAATTATCGTCTAGTCACTTTCTTCATGTTTAGTTGATTCGGGTTCTACTTTGATAATTTGACATGTGGGTGGATGGGAGCTAGGGTGTTGTTCTTACTTGAACAAGCAACCCTCTTATGATTACCCCCTCTCGCAAGCATCCGCAACTATGAAAGAAGAATTAAGATAAATCTAGCCATAGCATGAAACATATGGATCCAAATCAGCCCCTTTCGAATAAGGCATAAACTAGGGTTTAAGCTTCTGTCACTCTAGCAAACCATAATCTACTTATTACCCCACAATGCCTTCTCTTAGGCCCAAGTATAGTGAAGTGTCATGTAGTCGAAATTCACATGACACTACTAAAGGAAGCAACAACATGCATATCATCAAAATATCAAACGAATGCCAAATTCACATGATTACTTGTATCAAGATTTCTCACATGTCCTCAAGAACAAAAGTAACTACTCACAAATCATATTCATGTTCAAGATCATAGGGGTATTGAATATCATTAAGGATCTGAACATTTAATCTTCCACCAAATAAACTATCTAGCATCAACTACAAGGAGTAGTCAACACTACTAGCAACTCATAGGTACAAATATGGGGTTTTGGGACAAAGATTGAATACAAGAGATGAACTAGGTTTGAGATGAGATGGTGCCGGTGAAGATGCTGATAAAGATTGGTCCTCCCACAATGAGAGGATCGTTGGTGATGTCGATGGCTTCGATTTCCCCCTCCCGGAGGGAAGTTTTCCTGGCAGAATCGCTTTGCGGGAGAGCAAAAATGCTCCTGCCTAGGTTCCACCTTGAGTCGGCGGCGCTTCGTGCCGAAAGTTTTTTTCCTGATTTTTTTCCAGGGCAAATAGCATCAGATAGGACAAAATGGGCCCTAGAGGCCTGCTGGTGAAGCCACGAGCTCACATAGTGCGCCCCCTGAGCTCGTGACTTTCTGGTGGCCCCCTCCTGGTATTTCTTCTGCCAATATTTTTTTATATATTTCAAAACAAAAAAAATCATGTCATTTGAAATTGTACAGAATAGCTATCTTTGCTGTAGCCTTTTCCGGTCTAGAATTCGAGCTGCCAGCAATCTACCCCTTCATGTATCTGCCCCTTCATGTAAAAATTGCAAATTAAGATAGAAAAGGCATTAGAATTGCGTCATAAAGTGAAATAACAATCCAAAACATAGTAAAACAATAGGAAAATATTATCTACTATTATACTACATCACCATTCCTCTTCGGGGAAATCACAACGCCTATCACAAGTAGCAGGACTCCCTCGCGACGGAAAAAGACCTCCCGTACCCTTTCACCGTGGATTCGCCAAGGAATCACCGCGGAATCATATAGCAGGGAGAGCAATGAGGGATTCGCGTGGTTACCTTTGCGTGGCTACAAGGTCGACGCAATGGAGCGGCTGCATGGACTCCCGGCGACGGGAACATGCCTCTGCGATCTCCGCCATGGTTTTGTCGGGGAGTCGCCGCGGAATCGCCTCGTCGTTGAACTTCCTGCCACGAAGAGGGAGGAGAACTGGAGTTGAATGTTGATGGGGAACACGAGTGAATGTGGGTGGGGGAGAAAACGGCTACTGGCAATATAACCGGTGAGCATGATCATACTGGCGAGTGGGCGTTCGGCGAGCGGTGGTTCCTCGGTCCAAGTTGTTTCATGCCACACATTTTGGGAATATTTTTGGTTTAGAGGACTTCGTATCCGTATATAGTCTGCCCAATTGCTCTTCCTGTAAACCTTCCCGTACGCGCTAGGTCAGCACGCTGCCGGAGGAGTTTATCTTACATTCTTAAGAAGTTGCTCCCCACTTCAACCAATTCTCTTAACATGCGCACTATCCACATCAGCTTCATGCCACGTCAGCGTTCACATAAGTCTAATTCTTAACATGCATTATGCCATGTCACCCTGCCATTACCAGCGTACAAAACGGATCAAGGACTGCTACCATCCCACACCCTTCCATCGCTCGTGTGCACGAACTAATCGGAAGCCCAAGCAGTTTTGCAACTGCACCTCATGATTGACTCCCAACACAAGCAGTATGTGCCATCTAGGCCGTAAACAACAAACTCCTCTACAACGAAACAAACACACGACCCTCTATTCACCTTCGCCCGTTTCCGGCCATAAATCACGGGCTCATTAACCAACGACCCCTCAGTCCCTCAAATACCAATCTTTTCCTCTGCCTACAACGGCGACCGGCGCGACGACGGATGGGTGCCGATCTTCTACGGCACGATCCCCGGTCCGGCTGGCCTCCACGGCTCTTCGATATTCTATCAGGTTACGTTCGCGTTGCTGGTGTGGTGCCCTGCATCGTCGAGCCGACGTCTGTGGTGCTTGGTCGTCCCGTCCATCTCTGCCTCTGTTCCGGCCAAGATAGCTCCGGCGCTGCTTCTGAGGTTGGTTCAATGAGCGTTTGGGAGATTGGTGTCCGCTCTGGCACTGCTTGTGAGGTTGGTTCAATCGACTTACCGAGATAGTTATGTAATGTTTGATTGGTCGCTTGGGAGATTGGTGTCCGGACCTGGCCTGGCCTAGAATGACCGGACAAGCCTCTATTGACAGCGATGTTTGGAGGAGCTCTGCACCCACCCCTTCCAGTGAGGGTTCAACGGTGTGCTATCGAAGCTGATTACTGCAGCAATGGTAGCCTTTTTTCCAAGCATAGTTCCTGCAACTGGGAAGGGAAGCCATCCAGGGCAACTTTTTGTATCGACGATGGGTTTGCACGTAAGGATGAAAAACTTCAGAGTATGGTAATGATAGGAACGGTGGTCTTCCTTCTGCCTTTTGTGTATTCTGCAGGCAAGAGAAACTAAAGGAGGCGAGCTGCTCTCAGCATTAATCAACTGAGGCTATACCTGGGTGGATGTGCCTGTGCTCCATTCTTAATCTCAACAGCTATCGGTGAGCCACCCCTTTCGTCTTTTCCAGCTTCTCTATGACACTGGCACCTATCTCCAACATGAGTTTAGTTTTTGATTTGTAAGTTCCACCATATGGAAGTCAACATGTTGGCAGGTCCCAACCTCATAGCCTGCTGTTAGCGCATGAAGCTAAATGAGACGAATCCGGAATGCTCTCATGTATCAGGTTAGTCCAGATCAGAACCCCCACCCAAAAAATCTAAACTTTAATTCTAACACATGCACCTGTCATTCTGAATCTTAACTGCATTGGGTCAACTCATGTAATTCATGAAATTCTTACAGATCCCATTTGGACTTGATGTATATTTTTGTTCCTGCAGACCTAATTTAGAGCTGAGGTGGCTATTTTCTTTCACATGATTATCTGAGCATTTCAACGAAGTATGCAGAGGGAAGACACCTGATTGCTAGATATATCTAAACATGGAATTATGTTCGTCAGCTTATATATATGTACTATCATGTATTTCTCTTTTTTGTTGTGCTCAGATAATCATCTCAAGTCATTTGACACATTGATTAAATTTCCATATGTTGTCTCAGTATTAAACCTAACATAACCAAAGTTACCAGCTTGTGCTTTTTTTATTAAATACAAACATTTCTACCTCTATTCATATTTCTTCTAATAGTGAACTTATATGATTAGCTAATAATGTATACATACATGTACATCTATTCTTGATATTGTATTTGAATTATATTTATTAATATTTAATTCATATTGCTTGCACTATGAATACCGCAGCAACGCGCGGGGTATTATCTAGTTTAGAGAAAAAGATGGCGGGGCCACGGGAGACAAGTATTTAAGCAAACGTGACGCGCCCCGCCAACTAAACGAGGGTTCCATCGCTCGAACGCGGGACGTTTTCCTTGCACTTCTCTTTTTTTCCTCCTCTCTCGCCTTCCAACGAAACCCTAATCCTCGTCCCCGTCGTCTCCCATGCCGCCCTCTGGAAGTCGCGGACACGGACGCGGACGCCACGGCCGGCCCAGCCTACCTGCGGAGCAGCGTCAGGATCAATTTGCCCGGGACGGCGCACCACAGACCCGTGCCATGGGCAGGCCGTTATGGGGAGTCTCTGCGTCTGGCCGCGCCGGCCACGCCTGCGGCAGCGCCGACCATGGCCTCTACCGCCCTGGCCGCTCCGAAGGACGCTCCCGCCGTCGGCTGGGCTCTGCACCGTATGTCTACTCGCTTCGTCACTCGTTTTCTACTTCTGATCTAGCAGACTGTCTGACAGAAAAGGCGCGGATTGAATTGTTTGTTTGTCGATTGCTTGGGGGTTGCGCTAGTGAGGGATGGTTCTAGTTTATCTGCATCCCTATGAATTTCACTTGAATTTCTGTATGGTAGATTGCAAGTTGCTTGCTGGTGGCATCCATCAACCTTTTTCTTTTCAGAAAGCAAAACAAACTTAAATAAGATATTGATCTTGCTTCTACTTATTGACCCTGCTCAATTGTTCCACTTAATTCAGGTGTCAGGAACATGGACCTGCACAGTTGCGACGAGAACCATCTGTCTCGCACTTAAATAAGTTGCTGAGCACTACAACATTTATGGAATCCTCGACTCTTGGGTCGCCAATTCTGGCTCGGACACCTACTGATTGGCCGATGACCTTCTATATCAGAATTGATCGCAGGGGGTCTTTCCATACATATCCTCATGTGGGTGGGCCATTTAGGAAATTGCAAGAAGTTCACGATGCTATTGAACGCTATCTTGAGGACCGCCGGCATCCAACAATGTGAAGTTTCTCAGCTCCCAACTTTGTTATGGATTTTTCATTATTTACTTTCAAGTGTGTTGTGTGCACACTTGCAGCTTATTATTATATCCTAACATGGTTACACAGTACATGCTTTTATGGTGTATATAGGCAACAAAACCTAATCAAAATTTGTACAACACTGATCAGGAAAAGACTGCATGTCCCTAAGCTAGACTAGAAAACTGACAAGTTTGAAAAGGTTACTTGCTTGTGTTTTTTAATTCCTGTTCTGAAACCACTTAAGTAACTTCTATATGTAAGAGAGTTGTTAAAATTAATAGAGCATAAATCATAAGCCTGTCTCAAAATTAACAAAGTAAATGTAGATGGTAACTCTGCTGCCCCATGCACTAAATATTGTTGTAGCGAGACCAAACAAGTTCTGTTAATCGTTCAAACAGTACAATAAGAGCACACTGAGTTGTGAATCTTAATGAAAGATGGATACCTATTTTTAAGAGTTATATGCATTTTGGGAACTTATAGCTGTAAGCACATCAATTTTGCTTTTGATTGCTACCTTGAGCTGTGTTAGAAGCAACTTGGTAGCTGTTTGGCCCCTATCCATGAAACTGATTCACCCTAACCATGCGTTGGGCTGGTTCATTAGCAAAGTCCTTTATTATCAGTTTATCACTTTGTATTATCCCCCCTTGTGAGAAAGTACAATCTACTAACTGTATAAATGCTCTGATCTGAATTAGGTTCAAGGAGCAGGATGGGGTTTCTCTAATGGACATTGCTATACGAGAGGCTATGTACTGGCCTGATGGCAGTAGGAGGAACGGCCCAAAATCACAAAAGATCGAAGAAAGCCATAGTGAAATGCGTTTATTAGTTCAAGCTTTAGTGGACAAGTATAATGATGATCACAACCGTTTTGGGGTTAGCTTGCTCTCCCTCCCAACCTCACTCTCTGTCCTACTACAGATTATCATGTCACAGTTGCTGATCTGACCGATGGTGTTATTTTAGGATCTAGCACATGAACTGAAAGATGTTATGAAGTACCAATATATCTCCGAGGGCCAGGGGTACTATCATTTCAATTTCACTACGAAGACTAAAAGAGCTGATGCTTTTGGATGTGGCGCCAACAATCTATTCTTTGTCGAAGTCGAAGTCAAATTTGTGAATGAAGAAGATGAAAAATTGGTTGTCAGCTGTTTCTGTATGGTTAAACCTAATGATAATGGTATGATATACTTCCATCTTAATTGATATTGTTAAAATACATTTTCTGGCCACAGTCCTGGAAGATATACGTGCAAATGTGTTTCTGGTTGTGGTATATCATCTTTAATGTATTTACCTCTTCGTTTTCTGCTTGTATCATGTTATCTTTCATCTCATCCATTATCCTTGAGCTTCACATTTGCAATATCTTAAACTGGTTCATGCACAGTTTTTTTTACCTTCAACTATCTATTATTATTGTTTTTGTTCCTGGTTGGTTATTTGGCAGTTAAACGATTCCCCCTCTTTTGTAACTTATAAAGGCCACTGCTATGGTTGTGTAAATAATGGAAGTATTCGTATGAAGCACCCCAACAATGCTGCTGCATACACTGCTGGTCACTTGGAATTGCCATCTGGATGTTGTAGTGGAGACTGGATCGACTACGATGAGGATGTATGGTGTTTTATTTCCTGGTGAGCATTAAATTCTTTTGGTGCCGTGTCATTAATTTTTAGCCTTTTCCCTTATTTTACAGGAGAAAGCTGAGGAGGATAACATACGATATATGTTCAAGGTAGTGGTATATCATGTGCCGTATAGTACGTTTATAGTAACATGATGTTGGTTACTTGATTCATTGTTAATCCTTGCCTGTGCATTTTTTTTCTTCAGGGCATGGATGATCCAGAGTTCCTGAAGGAATTCTTAACACTCCCGCCTGGTGCAACACCTATTGTGTAAATGGTGGAAGACTAGGGAGGGAGCTGGAGTGGGATATAAACGGCTGTGTATATTTGACGAAACCTTTTAATGTTAATATTTCAATTCTGGAGGCATCCTAGTCTTTCAATTCTGGAGGCATCCTAGTCTTTCAATTCTGGAGGCATCCTAGTCTTTCAATTCTGGAGGCATCCTAGAGAGTGGTATTGAGAGAAACCATTTGGTTTAAGATGGGCCTATTTATAAAAAAGTTGTTATACTTGAATAAGTTGCTTCTGTTTTCATATTTGACATACATATATACTCCCTCCGTTCCTAAATATAAGTCTTTTTAGAGATCCCACTATAAAGACTACATTCAGATGTATATAGACGCCTTTTAGAGTATATAGGTTCACTCATTTTGCTCCGTATGTAAGTCTATAGTGGAATTTCTTAAAAGACTTGTATTTAGGAATGGAGGGAGTATATGCTTTGCTTGTTAGATTATGTTTGCCTATGTAACAAAAAGAAAATTTCATTTATCGGAAGTCTGTATGCATTGTACTTATGATTTGAGTGTTTTACAGTACAAGTGGGAGTGGGATGTTCTATATGCAATTTAACTTGTCTCTCTAGTCCATTAGCTTTCCCACTTTCCCTCCTGTAAGCCGCTGCACACCTGAGCGGTCTAATGTTTGTTAGCTCTTCCCAAGCATGTCTAGCTAAGACCAACATTTTCTTTGCACATAGTCACTGAAGCAGTTTGCCACAATTAGCAGCCGGACTTGTACAGTAATAATTGAGATAAAAATATGAACATGAGATGACTTTTCTTCCAGGCTCCAGCTTTAGGTACCATTGGTGATACGTGGACCAACGTTAAATGATGAGGGTGAAAAAGTCATTAATTAATTATCATAAGTTTGCAGAACTTGTCATCCAAATCAACAAAAAATATTGTTGCCAGGCGATTCAGGATCGGTTAAAGGTATTACTAATAATTTGCAAAAAATCGAACCCAAGAAATGCAAAAGAAGGATTTCTGCATTTTGGACTTCTACCTTTGGCTCAGAGCACAAATAAAGGCATCGATTGTTGGTTAAGGCTGCCTGTAATGAAAGTATCGTAGCTAGTATCATGTATGCCAACTAGACAATTTTGATGAGATGACATAGAATTAAATGAAGATAAAGAGGGATGGATATCATATCATGATACCATATCATAATAAATCATAATAAATGTTATCTCATGCATGACGATAAATAATGTCATCTAAGATACTAGTATACGATACTATGTATTATGGAGGTACTAGTATACGATACTATGCATTATGAAGTACTAACTTATGATACTACCCACTACGAGCGGCCGGCTTATGGGTTGCAACAGTATAGGGTCATTAATGCCAGAGACGAAATTAACCAGGTTAACATTTTTCGCATTTCAATGGTATCATCTGATTCTTTCATGACATCTCCACTAGCATCATGAATGCTTGCTTCTCTGGAGGAAAATTGAAGTGAATAAGGTCTTGCAATACACGGGCTTTTATGGTAAACTCAATCTCCAGTTGGCGTTGCATCTAAGCTCCCTTTTATTGCTCCTGCAGCTTGATAAACCATTTAGATATATTAAAACTGAGCACCCTTCCAGCCCTCTCAGGCCATTAGTATTTCTAGCCGTTCGATTTCATGTGCTAAACGTTCCTGGCCGTTAGATCTTCTGTCAACATGATTTTTTTCGCGAGGTGGGCTGGCTGTCCTAAAGGCAGCTATTCCCGTAGCTTTTTTGGCCCACTGTGGTTAACTGGGCTGATATTTGGTTTTCTGGCCCATATCTTCGCCTCGACTCCTGATGCCAATCTATCTGCCTCGACTCCTCCTCGCCCCACCTCAAAAAGAAAAGAAAAAAATTCCTCCTCTCCCCGACCTCTTCTCTTCTGTCCGCCTGCAGGACTTGCGCCCGCACGCGCTTGACCGCCGGCGGGTGAAGGAGTCGGGGCCGGATCCGGCGGCTTGTCGCCGCGCTTATGGATCCAAACCGCATCCATCGCAACTGGGTGGTGCCTGCGGCCCCATCTCGATTCCCGCCGCTGTCACCGACCCAGGCCTCCGGTCTCGACCTCAATTCCTTCCTGTTCCTCCCTATCAAGCAGGTCATCGCCTCCTGTGGCATCGTCTATCATATCTAGCCATATCGTCCGCCGGCGGTGCCACCAGATTCAGCGTCCACATGTGCGGTGCGATTGCCGTCCTAGATGGCTTCCGCACATCCATGCCTTGCCTACAGGTACAACCAGCCTTTCCCCATTCGCAATATGCCTAGGCTAGAGATGGAGGCCCCATGTGAGAATCACCCAAGACATTGCTATGGTTATGGTAGATACACTGGATTTAATATGTGAGTTCCATAATATACATATTTTTTCTACTTGTCCTAGGTATTCCAAATAAATTCAGAATTCTCTTATTTATTATATGTATGGTTTAATTGCTTTTCGAAGTGCACATTGTTGGTGATGCGTTTTTAATTGAATTCTTCTCTTTTAGACTTTTACTGGATTGAGCAGAACAAAAAAGAATAGACGTTTTTGTTTAGTTTATTTATAACAGAAAAAGGAACTTGGAAGGCGATTCAGTTTTGTCATAGGAATTGATGCTAAGTATCTTGTGCATTTAACTCTGAGGGGAAACTGCACCCATACAAATTCAAGAATCAATTATCTAACCAGGTTTACTAAACATCTATGCATTTCTCTTATTTATTTTGCATATTCATTACTATTTTGTGATTTGGTTGTGATAACCAACGGGAGGAAGAAGATCGCCTCCAGCATGCTGAGACCTCAAGGCAACTCAAGAGCAGATCGCCAATGGAAGCTACACCATCCTGCTCCAGCCGGATCTGGACGCCGGCGCGCCATGATTCACCAAGGGCACCGTCGTGAGGTTCGCCGTCTATTTGCCGACCGTCTTGTGTCCGTTTGCCGGTTGCCCATGGGGACGGCAGTGTCGGCTCATTTTGGTGGTGCTTATTGTTGGCAGGTTCGTGCAGCACACTGGAGGTTCGGGAGCGCGTGATGACCATCATGTCCAAGATACTGCAGCTCGAGGACACCATAGCCGTCCAGAGCAATGATATCTTGGATTGAAATCTGTAAGTGGAGGATACATTGTAACCTGTCAAATAATGTGTACATGTTGAGGGAGTAACAATAGCAGAATGTTGACATGTCTGTGTTTGGGATTGTAGGCAGAAGGCCACGATAGGAAACCGGTTAACTCCGTGGAAGGTACAATACTGCCGATTTCATTTCTGAATGTTGCGTTGCAGTCACAATATCTTAGAAAAAAAATCTTCGGCAATGCTTATCTGTAGCTGAAAATCCTCTTCTGGTTATGCAGTACATCCTCTCCTCCTCTGATGTTGATGTGAAATCTCCTTCTGCAAGGTAACTAGACAATCCATTCCTACAAATTTGCAAGCTTTGTTTCTCTCAAGTCTTCCACTCAACCCCAGACAATATTTCATTGAATCTGTGAATTTTCTCCTGAACTGACAGATGCAGTTACAGGTCAAAACATTGTGATATGAGGTAATGGAAATATTTATGGAGGAAATTTACTTTTAAACATCGTATAGGTTATCTTTATCTAAATCATGTGGTCCTTTTTCAGTTATGAGTTGCAGTAGTACTACATGAAGATTATAAATTAGGTATGATTGTTTTTGCTTTCTAATTCATGAGTACAAGCGTACAAATTCAGTATCTATTTTCACCATGTCATGGCACGGCAACCGTGGGGCAAATATGATTGAACCTTATAAGCTGGCCTCAAGAACATAAACACTGGTTCCATTTTATTTTCCTGGACCTCATAAATACTCATTTTGCTTATAACAGTTCCGAGGTATGACAAAAAGATTAAGCAGAAAGCAATGCTTGCTACAGATTTCTGTAACTGTCTTTCTTTAGAACGTCTAGCCCTTTGTATATATTTCCTAGAGATAAAAAAAACCTAATCGCTCTAGCTGGGCTTAAATTTAGGACATTCTTTTTGGTTGTTTTTTTTTGCGAAAAATTGTTTTTGGTTGTTGAATGAGGTTTCACAACGGTGGTAGAGATAGTTCGAACTTGCAATAGCTCTGTGTCAGATGAAAAACAACAACACAAGAAGCGAGCATGTCAATCATGGGTATTGTTATTGTTCAACTTTTCCAATAGTGTTGCAGAAAACATGTTGTTGCCGATTGAACAAATGTTATGTTTTCAAAGAGAATTCAAGTTCGTCTTTTATGTATTTATATGTGCTGATGCAATAAAATTTGATTGAATCTTCTTGGAAATTTATTTCAGTACTAATGCATAACTAAGTAATGATATCTAGCTTGAGCAGCTCAACTACGACGCACTGGATACACGCTAGGTATACTGACATCTTACGCATATCTTCGCTTTTATTTCAGTTATCACTTTTGGTGTAGAACTCTTTGTCTTCCATTTTATACATGATGTTATTTTGCTATATCAGTTATCTTGTCCTGACCGGATAGTTATCTTTTCTGTAAGCGACACAGGTGGTTGCTGATTGGTTGACATTTTAATTTAGACCTTACTTAATCCGTACAAGTGTAGTGACACCATTTTCCATGTTGGTTTGTTTTGGTAAGCATTTTCATGTATAAAATGGAATTGCCGGTCTGCCACTTTATTACATATAGCTTTCAGCCTGATTGATCTTTAACAAAACACCAAACAAAAAGGAAAAGTATGATTACCGCATATCCCTGCTACTGCTTGTATGGTAGTATTTAGTATATATCATTATTTGATATTGCAACTAATTTAATTCTTGTTAGGATGTTTGTCCTATGAATGTGATGCCCTCCACAAGAAACAGCCAGCTGCATTAGGCAGACATAAATCTTCTTTGTTTCGGAACATGGTGGCCTTTTGGTAGAGGCATGTGAAGATTCCATTTACGCATGATGTATACAATCTACTCCATCCGTTCCTAAATATAAGTTTTTAAAGAAATTTTAATATAAACTACATACGAATGTATATAGACATAGTTTAGAGCGTAGATTCACACATTTTGCTCCATATGTAGTCCATATTGGAATCTCTAAAAAGGACTAATATTTATAAACAGAGGGAGTATTTCTTATTGCCTATTATCTGTACTGATTAGTTGTATTTACTATCTATATTGTTCTGTATGTTGTTATACCAAGCCAATTTGTATATGTGACCTTGCCTTTATGAAGTATATATATATATGAGATTTTCTTGGATTACCGATTAATGTATGTTTATGTGTAAATTCAGTATATTTCGTGTGGTCATTTATTTATCAAAATACCTATCATTTCATTGTAGAAATAGATAGGCGCAGCAACTAATGTATGGTTATGTTTAGGTAAATTCAATATATTTCATGTGGTCATTTATTTATCAACTACCTATCATTTCATTGTAGAAATAGACGGGCGCAGCAACGCGCGCCATCAATGATCTAGTTTTATTGATAAACCACGGGCTTGTACGCGCATTTTCCTACCGTAGGCAGCAATCACCCCCACACGCTCATGCTGCCCTAAGGGGGCGGCTCTGGCGAACCCTAGCCGCCGCCGCCCTCGACCCACCCCGACCACCCTTGTTCCGGTTCATCGGAACAGGCAGCGATGGCGTCACGACGGCATGCCCTTCATGAAGGCGCTGCCTTAGCTATTTACGGAGTCCTCGAAGTTGGAGCTTGGGGCGACTCGGTTTTGGTTGGGGTTGCCGCTCAGGTCATGGCCCTCCGGGGTGCAATGTATGCTATCGCCAATGCTTCTGGCGCGACTTCTTCCTCTGGATCGACTAAGTCCTGCCACCCACTTGCCGACTTCTCTAGGCACTATAGGTAGGGCAGTACGTTGACCCCGTCAGTCTTATGGTCGTCATCGTGTCTTGGACTCTTGGTTGTGTAGTACATCGGTAATGATGCGGCTTGGTTGCTCTGTGCCTCGTCTCCTCGTATTCTTGGCTAGAGATCGGGCAAGGCGAGTTCTCTTGTTGTTCGATTGTAGTAGGTGTGGTTCTAATCCTAGGGATTGGCATGTAGTTGTTTGTGTTTTGAATCAGAATGATCGAATCTCTTGATGATGGTTTACAGGATGCTTATATATCTCCTGGAGAGACACGACGATCCAGAGGAGGCATCGGTTCCAGAGAGATGCGTCGGTTGCCGGGACACAGGCGTCCGCGGATGCAACCGCTTGGCCGTTGGGCAAGGGAAGATTTCCCTTTTACATAATTAATCTCAACACTCCCCCTAATCTACGCTTGACCATGTAGATCATCTTCATGATTGTCCGGGAAGCTCTATCATCTCAAAATATTCTCCTTCAAAAGTTCTTCATAAAATCTTTGATGAGATCCTGAAACATATACTCACAAAGAAAAATAGCATAATGTGATATCATTAAAATAAGGATATCTCAAGAAGAGACTCCCCCTGACACCTGCAAGTCCCTAAGTCTTCGCATACCAATTCCATGAACACATTTCTGGAATGTAGAATGTGGTAGAGACTTGGTAAATAAATCAGCAAGGTTGTCGCATGATTTGACTTGCAGAATGCTTATTTCCCCGCTTTTCTAAAGATTATGGGGGGAAAACCATTTAGGAGAAATATGCTTGGTGATATTACTCTTGATATATCCTGTTTGCATCTGCGCAACACAGGCCGCATTATCTTCATAGATAATGGTAGGTGATTTTATCGAACCCATTCCACATGACTGTTGTATGTGGTTTATCATTCTGCGAAGCCATACACATTCGCATGTTGCTTCAAATAATGAAATTATTTCAGAATGATTGGTAGATGTTGCCACCAGAGTCTGTTTTGAAGACTTCCATGATATAGCAGTGCCACCATGTAGGAACACGAAGCCGGTCTGCGATCTGGCATTATGGGGATCAGACAAATAGCCGGCATCTGCATATCCAATCACATCAGAGTCCTGATTTTTCTGGAACTGGAAAAATATGCCAAGATCCTTTGTGCCCTGGAGATATCGAAAGATATTCTTCACTCCAGACCAATGACATTTAGTGGGAGTTGCGCTATGTCTAGCAAGTAGATTCACTGCAAATGCAATATCAGGTCTTGTGCAATTTGCAAGATACATAAGCGCTCCAACAGCACTAAGGTATGGAACTTCAGGTCCCAACACCTCTTCTCCATCATCCCTTGGTCTGAACGGATCTTTCTCTACGTCTAGAGATCGAACCACCATAGGAGTTTTAGATGGATAGGATTTGTCCATATTGAATTTCTCCAATATTTTCTGGATATAGGCAGATTGGTGTACCATGATTCCTAAGGGAAGATGCTCAAGTTGAATACCTAAGCAAAATTTGGTTTTACCCAAATCCTTCATCTCAAATTCCATCTTTAGGTGATTGCGTGCTTCATCAATGTCTGGTGTGTTGCCGATGATGTTGAGATCATCAACATACACAGAAATGATACAAAATCCTATAGAGGACTTCTTGATGAAAACACATGGGCAATCAGCACTATTGGAGTATCCTTTCTGAAGAAGGAACTCACTGAGTCGGTTGTACCACATCCGTCCTGACTGCCTTAAGCCATATAATGACTTATTCAGCTTTACACAATACATGTTGCATTTTGCATTTTTATTCGGGATAGAGATTCCATCAGGAACCTTCATATATATGTCCGAATCTAGTGACCGACGTCCATCAACTGCATAGATAGACGATTTTGCACTGCCAAGGATATAAGATATCGGAAAGTGGTTGCACTCATTACTGGAGAATACGTTTTAGTGAAATCAATGCCGGGTTTCTGCGTGAAACCTTGTGCTACGAGCCTTGCTTTATATCTCACCACCTCATTGTTCTCATTCCGTTTCCGGAGAAAAACCCATTTGAATCCCACAGGGAAAACACTGGGAGGTGTAGGTATTGCTTCAGTGAATACCTTTCTTTTGTTAAGCGAGCCAATTTCTGCTTAGATTGCATCCTTCCATTTAGGCCAGTCGGAGCGCTTTTGGCACTCAACAATAGACCTTGGATCATGATCAATGAGAAGGGTATCTGCAATCTTTTCAGCAAAATATATGTCGACAGTCGTAGTCTTACGGTCAAATAATTCTCCAGAATCAACATAGTTGATGGATATTTCCTGCACCCCTAGTGACTCTTCATGATTTCCCAATACGATCGAGTCTGGGTGTTCCGATGTCCCAGTCAGTTTGTGCATACTGGAACTGGGTTGTGGAGGTTGCCCTTCCACTGGGTGTATACTACCCATCAGGTGTTTGTCAACGTTGAGTTGACCTGCATTTACTGACTCCGAGGTTTTTTTCCTCGATTTCCTTTGCTGTTTGCTAGAAGCATGCTCCGGGTCAAAGGCCGTACTACTCCCCCTCTTTTTAGGAATAGGGAGTTGAGTGGTTTTTATTGGTACCTCCACTCTTTCTGGCGCGTTTCTGGCCGGGTTTAAGGATTTTGTAACACCTTTCAAATCAGTAAATGAATCTGGCAGATTATTTGCAAGATGTTGCAAATTAATGATCTTCCGAACTTGAAGTTCGGTCTCTTGGGAACGTGGATCAGAGGATGAAATGGCATGAGCATTCCAATCAATTTTCGGGCATTCTTTCTGGTACTTGAAATCTCCCCCTAATGCCGGAAAACGTTCCTCATTAAATATGCAATCAGTGTGACGGGCTGTGAACAGATCCCCAGTCAGGGGTTCCAGGTACTTGATAATCGACGGCGATTTGTACCCTACATAGATCCCCAACTTCCTGTGTGGGCCCATAGATGTCCGCTGTGGTGGTGAGATCGGGATGTATGCAGCACATCCAAACTTACGCAGATGGGAAATGCTTGGAGGATTTCCACGTACCAATTCCAGAGGGGAAGAACTGTGATATGCAGTTGGCCTCAATTGTATCAAGTCAGCAGCGTGTAAAACAGCGTGACCCCAACAAGAGGTTGGCAAGTTGCAATTCGTCAACAAAGGTCTTGCAATGAGTTTGATCCTCTTAATCAATGCTTCAGCCAAACCATTTTGTGTATGGACATATGGAACAGAGTGCTGAACTTCAATCCCCAAAGCCATGCAATAATAATTGAAAGCACGTGAGGAGAATTCTGCAGCATTGTCCATCCGAATTGATTTAATTCGACTTTCAGGATAATGGGCTTGCAACTTAATGACTTGCCTCATTATCTTGGCAAATGCATGGTTTCGTGTGGATAGAAGACACACATGTGACCATCGTGTAGATGCGTCAATCAGAACCATGAAATACCGGAAAGGTCCAGATAATGGCTGAATGGGACCACAAATATCTCCTTGAATACGTTCAAGGAACTGAAGTGGTTCAGCTTGTATTTTGAGGTGCGAGGGCCTCAAAATTAGCTTTCCCGTGGCACAAGATGTGCACACAAAATCAGAAGATTGAGGAAATTTTGACTCAAGCAAATTATGACCAATGGAATTGCTAGTAATTTTTTCTCATCATCCCTATTCCAGGATGGCCTAGGCGATCATGCCAGGTTTGGAATGCGTTAACATTCTGAAAAATTACTTTGTATGCAACATGTTCCACGGGTTTGATGTACGTATAGTACAAACCAGACGATAGAGAAGGAATTTTCTCATGTACCTTTTTGCCATATCCGTCATCTTTAGTAAAGAGTAGATACTCCTCTTTGTTGTCTTCATGGGTTTCAATATGAAAACCATTTTTACGGATATCTCGATAACTGATCAGGGTACGTGCAGAATCGGGATACAGTAAAGCATCCTCAATTGTCACATATGTACCACTTGGGAGGGTGAATATGGCACGTCCAGTACCAACAATCATAGTATCGCGTCCAGCGATAGTTAGAATATCTCCATTTGTCTTTTTCAGAGTTTGGAAATATTTTATCTCCCTCAGTATGGAGTTTGTGGCACCACTGTCCACAAGGCATAATTCCTCTTCCATTGGATTGTCCCCGTAGAAAACTATATAAAACAAAGAATTTTCAATAAGAAAACCTCATAGTAATATATAGAATACAATCTTTATTATATCAAATGTGCTGATACAATACAATATAAAGACAACAACAAACTTATGTTCTTATTACAATCATCACAAATGGACATAATTAAGTAGATCACTAGGAGATTGAGGGACTAGTCGAAGTCGCCAAACACGTTGTTTGCGGTGTACTCAATCAACGTGTTCTCCATTTCAGCAGTAGCCTCAGGCAGATAAGGAATCACGGTGTTGCTCGGTCCAGGAGGAACATCGTGCGAACCACCAGCTCCTTTTGCGCTATCCGGATGAAGGTTGAAGTTGGCTTCAAACCTTTTCCCTTGAGGTGTTTTGCGTCCCTGAGATTGCTGGTACAGCATAACCAGATGCTTGGGCATTGTGCACTTTTCAGTAGAATGCGTGGAGCATCCACACTTGTTGCAAAGCTTAGATTTATCAAACCTGAGCTTTGAAGTGCCTTTTCCCTTGCTTGGGTATCTAGATCTCCTGTTCCCATTGCGCTTTCGCTTATGCTCGAAATTGGATTGTTTACCCCGAGGGGTACCATTAAACTTCTATCTATTTGCAACATTCAGATGGACTTCAGGTAAAGGTTGTGCCCCAACTGGGCGCTGAGAGCCATTCTTAGCGAGTAGCTCATCATGCTTTTCAGCCTGAAGTAACATGTGAATAAGCTCGGAATAGATAGTGTAGTTACGAGCACGGTATTGCTGTTGGAGGATCCTATCTGAAGGGAGCATAGTAGACAATGTTTTCTCTATCTTCTTCCCCTCAGTAGGTTCCTTCTCACAAAAACGCAGTTTGGAACATATCTTATGAACAACATGATTGTACTCATCGATGGACTTGAAATCCTGAAGACGGAGATGAGTCCAATCATGGAGTGCTTCTGGCAGGACTACTGCCTTCTGCTGTTCATACCTCGTTTTGAGGGCCAGAAACAGAGTACTAGGAGATTCCTCCTGTAAATACTCAGACTTGAGATCTGGATGAATATGGTGCCTTATGATGAATAAAGCAGCATAGTTCTGCTGTTCTGTCAGCGGCGTGGCCCCATCCGGGAGAGGAGTCTCCGGGGGTTGTATTGCACGCGCTATCCCACGGGACGCAAGACTGATCTTGATGTCCATAGCCCATGTAGGGTAATTGTGGCCATTGAGGGCAAGCTCCTCAAACTCTTTGGCAGTCATCTTCGCCTACATGGGAGAACCAGAGATAATTAATTTACGGGTGGTAAATTAAAAACCATCATGGTTGTGTAATAAGAATGCAAAAATTTGATACTCAAGTGTAAACTTGAAAAATTCTTAACCTCAATTGTGTGAACATAACACTTTGAAGATCACTTAGATCTCACAGTAATAGGCTACATCACCATTACCTTGTGTATGCTACAATTCAAATATAAGGAATACACGTTGGAGGTAATCGTTTGTCGAGAATGACAAAGCGTAGACCTCACAGTAAGAGAGGACAGTCTGCAAATAAGCAGTAGATCACAACTCATTACCTTGTGATTCCAAATAAAATGAGGGAGAAACATTAAAAAATTTGCAAGTTTGATATGCGAGAGAAGATCTCAATCGCAAAGACATGTTCGATAAAAATGAGATGTGGTAAACACATGGAACATGTCATTCTTCCCAGATGAAATCCGGTACTTTATTTATATTATCAATCCATTACATAATATAAACACACCTACTAATAATTACACAAGTCCTAACATAGAATAAATCTAGAACAGGACTAAAATGTAAGTAGTAGTCAACCTAAGTACTAAACAGTGCTAAACATAGACTAAAATTGCACAAATACAATAATTAGTACTAATGTTAAGAAAGCAGAGAGAAAAACAAAATCCACACTTCTGGCCGGCCCACCCGCCACAACACTGAACAAGGGGGAGGCCGCGGGCGCCTGGGCCTGGGCCTGCCCGGCCTTTGGCCGGCCCACACGCCGCCGCACCGCATAAGACAGGGGGGAGCGGGCGGATCGGATAAGGGTCGGAGTATCCGAACCCCGCACCACCACCTCTGCTCGATCCCCACTGTCACACGGCGGCGCCGGCGGAAGGAGTGGCCGCCGTAGGCCCTCGCGATTCCGGTGATCACCGGCGTAGCACCGACGACCCCTCCTCATCCGATTAAGAGTCGACGACGACGTGATCCGGGCGAGCGGTCCCTGGTGCGGCGTTGGCGAGTCCGAGGCTCGCCGTGGCCCATGAACCGGGGCGGCGGCTGGGGCGACGGTCGATGGCGGCGATGGCGCGCCCGAAGAGACGCCCGAAGCGCCGTGCGGCTCGGCTGCTCGAGCCCGCAGCCGTCTCCTGCCCATGCGTGGCGATGGCGTCAGCGCCCTCCATGCCGGCTCCAAGGCGGACTACTCCAGAGGCACCGGTCGGCGCGGAGACGAAGGCGAGCGCCTCCTCCTCGTTCACGACGGCGCGCATCGGTACGGGAGCGTAGCCAGGCGGGCGGAGGCTCGGGCCAGCGGCCACGGCATTAGGCGTCGGCGTTGACGGCGGGATCCATGCGGCCGGCAGAGGAGGTGGTGGAGGCGGAGACCCAGTGGGCAGGGCAGGCGCGTTAGCGGCCCCGTGCATCATGGGGGCGCTCGGGCCGGCCACCAGCCAAGGGTCGTACCCCATGGACGCTTGGCCACGGGCGCGGGGAGCACCGCAGTGGGCGCGTCCGGGAGCACGGGGACCGTGTCCAGGGGCTTGGTGAGCACCGCGACGGGCGCATCCAGCGGCACGGTGGCTGCCAGGGGCGGCACGTCCAGTGGCGCTCCGGCCGAACCATCGGATGGCTTGCATCCGGCGACGGAAACGGCGGTGGCCACCAACTCCATGGCGGCGAAGGGCAATGAGGCGGTAGCGGCGACCGTCCTCGCGGATTAGACGGAGGAAGAAGGAGACGAGGCCTGTCATCTCACCGGCGGCGAGTGCTTCCTCTCTTCTCCTTTCTCTGTTGCCTTTTTGCTCTTGCTGGTTATTCTACGGGCTGATAACGTGTTTTGAATCAGAATGATCGAATCTCTTGACGATGGTTTACAGGATGCTTATATATCTCCTGGAGAGACACGACGATCCAGAGGAGGCGTCAGTTCCAGAGAGATGCGTCGGTTGCCGGGACACAGGCGTCCGTGGATGCAACCGCTTGGCCGTTGGGCAAGGGAAGATTTCCCTTTTACAGAATTAATCTCAACAGTTTGCCTTTTGGCGTGGTTCTGGCAGGTTGGCCTTCTTCTATATAACAATGAGACACCTTTCCATGGTGTATTTGAGAAAAAAGAAAAGAAGAACATGGGGCCTATGCATATGAGCAAGGTGCATCTCCCTTTCCACTATTCAACCTCATGCACTTGATGATACCGCCGAAATTTTTATTAATAGTAATTAATAATCCGTTAATTCTGAAACTAGTTAAGGGTGGGTGAAAATTTTAAAGATTGGAAGGACACAATGAACAATGGCGTTCAGGGCTGGATGCTATTGATCGGAAGTAATTTGAAAGCATCTATCATCACTAGTAGAAAAAGGGTCAAATGTGAAGCACATTAGTGCCGGTTTGAATTTGAGCCGGCACTAATGTGACCATTAGTGTCGGTTCCAATGACTAGGCGGGCGGACATCATTAGTACCGGTTCATGGGCAACATTTAGTACCGGTTCATGCCACGAACCGGTACTAATGAGGCCAGTGCGGCTGTGGTCAGGCTGGGGCCCGCACGAAGACCTTTAGTACCGGTTCATGTTTGAACCGGTACTAGAGTTTCTTAGTAAGCTGATTTTTAGTCCCACCTCGTCAAGAGAGAGGCAGTATGAGCTGTTTATAAGTCATGAGTGCAGATACAATGACGAAGAGGCGCAATGCTCACCTGCATGTTGCTTAGCTTCAAGCCTTTCGAAATAGCATAGATTACACTGAGCTATGTGAAGTGCAGTCTACACTATTCTGAAAGGCTTGAAGCAAATTAACCAGCATTGCACCTCTTTTTTATTTTTAATAACTTATTTGAACTCCGGACTTCTTGTGTTCAGTATGCAACATTCAAAGCGACGTCATCAATTTCCAACATGTTCTGACATCATTTGTTGTTTTTCAGTCATTTATCGAATTGTTTAAAGAGCTAAATGACCGTGAAATTGAAAATCACTATAAAATGAACCGTGAAAATGTTGAAATTTGGCATGGTATCATCATTTCACCCGCATAGCATGTGCGAAAGAGTAGAGAGGGTCACGGCAAAAACTGGACGCACTTCGTGTACAAACTGGACAATGTCTTTCGGAGTATCAGGGTTTCGGACGAGAACTCATCTATTACACGGGCACTTGAATGTTTTTTAAACTTATTTGAACTCCGGACTTCTTTTGCGTTCAGTATGCAGCATTCAAAGCGACATCATCAATTTCCAACATGTTCTGACATCATTTGCTGTTTTTCAGTCATTTACCTAATTGTTTAGAGAGCTAAATGACCGTGAAATTGAAAATCACTACAAAATGAACTGTGAAAATGTTGAAACTTGGCATGGTATCATCATTTCACCCGCATAGCATGTGTGAAAGAGTAGAGAGGGTCACGGCAAAAACTGGATGCACTTCGTGTACAAACTGGACAATGTCTTTCGGAGTATCAGGGTTTCGGACGAGAACTCATCTGTTACACGGGCACTTCAATGTTTTTAAACTTATTTGAACTCTGGACTTCTTTTGCGTTTAGTATGCAGCATTCAAAGCGACGTCATCAATTTCTAACATGTTCTGACATCATTTGCTGTTTTTCAGTCATTTACCTAATTGTTTAGAGAGCTAAATGACCGTGAAATTAAAAATCACTACAAAATGAACTGTGAAAATGTTGAAACTTGGCATGGTATCATCATTTCACCCGCATAGCATGTGCGAAAGAGTAGAGAGGGTCACGGCAAAAACTGGACGCACTTCATGTACAAACTGGACAATGTCTTTCGGAGTATCAGGGTTTCGGATGAGAACTCATCTGTTACACGGGCACTTCAATGTTTTTTAAACTTATTTGAACTCCGGACTTCTTTTGCTTCAGTATGCAGCATTCAAAGTGACGTCATCAATTTCCAACATGTTCTGACATCATTTGCTGTTTTCAGTCATTTACCTAATTGTTTAGAGAGCTAAATGACCGTGAAATTGAAAATCACTCAAAATGAACTGTGAAAATGTTGAAACTTGGCATGGTATCATCATTTCACCCGCATAGCATGTGCGAAAGAGTAGAGAGGGTCACGGCAAAAACTGGACGCACTTCGTGTACAAACTGGACAATCTCTTTCGGAGTATCAGGATTTCGGACGAGAACTCATCTGTTACACGGGTCCTTCAATGTTTTTTAAAATTATTTGAACTGCGGACTTCTTTTGTGTTCAGTATGCAGCATTCAAAGCGACGTCATCAATTTCCAACATGTTCTGACATCATTGGCTGTTTTCAGTCATTTACCTAATTGTTTAGAGAGCTAAATGACCGTGAAATTGAAAATCACTACAAAATGAACTGTGAAAATGTTGAAACTTGGCATGGTATCATCATTTCACCCGCATAGCATGTGCGAAAGAGTAGAGAGGGTCACGGCAAAAACTGGACGCACTTCGTGTACAAACTGGACAATGTCTTTCGGAGTATCAGGGTTTCGGACGAGAACTCATCTGTTACATGGGCACTTCAATGTTTTTTAAACTTATTTGAACTGCGGACTTCTTTTGTGTTCAGTATGCAACATTCAAAGCGACGTCATCAATTTTCAACATGTTCTGACATCATTTGTTGTTTTTCAGTCATTACTTTTTGTGCATTCCGTATGCACCATTCAAAGCCACGCCATCAACTTTCAACCATCAACTTTGCATGGTATATAAAAATAAATGAATAGAAGAAAATAAATAAAGCAGAAAGGAAAAAAAGCAGAAAAGAAAAAATAGCAGAAAAGAAAAAAAAACTATAGCAGGAAAGAAAAAAATTATATAAAAAAACTACTGAGAAATAAATAGAAGAAAATAAATATAGCAGAAAAGAAAAAAACTACTCAAAAATAAATAGAAGAAAAAATAAAGCAGAAAAGAAAAAAACTATATAAAAAAATTTGGGCGCTGCCCTGTGGGCCTGCTAGACCACGGGCGTGCAATTTCAGGCCCACAAGGCCCAGCAGACTCACAGTGCAGCGCGCCGTATTTAGGCCCAGAAGCCTGCTTTATAGAGGAGTTCGAAAGGGCAGCCACGGCTGGGTTTATAAACCAGTGCGGCTGCCTTCGCCCGGCGAGGTGGGACTAAACTTTGTGCACCGCGGGTGGCAGCACACCACCTTTAGTACCGGTTGGTGGCTCCAACCGCTTCCCGCCTCTTGGCCTGGCCAAAGTTGGCCTTTAGTACCGGTTGGTGGCTCCAACCGGTACTAAAGGCCTCTCCTATATATACAACACTTACAAAAAATTTCAGTTAGATCATGTTCGTCTTCGTCGCCGCCCCCGCTGCCGCCCCGTATCGCGCCCCGTCCCCGTCGCCGTCGTCGCGCCCCGGCCGTCCACGGCGTCGCGCGCCCCGGCCGTCCCCGTCCCCATCGTCGCGCGCCCCGACGTCCCCGCCCTCGTCGCGCCGTCTCCGTTGTTGCTGTCTCGCGCCGCCGCCCGTACGCCGCCGCCCCCGTCCCGCCGCCCCCGTCGTCGCCATCTCGCGTCGCCGCCCTTACGCCGCCGCCGCCGCTCGTACGTACACACACATACATACACACACACACGCACACATATGCCACAATTTTTTTACTTATTTTCTGTTTTCTATGTTTTAGATTAATGCATGTCAAATTGTTAATTAGATGAATCGAATTAGATGAATTACCTAGATAAGAATGTTAGAATATTAATGTTAGATGAATTAGATATAGAAGTTAAATATTAATGTCAATTGTTAGATGAATTAGCTAGATATTAATTAGGTATATGAGATTATTTGAACTAGTTGAATTAATATAACTAGTTTATTTTTAGTAAGTGCTTAGTTGAACTAGCTAGTTGAGTTAGAACTAGTTTATTTTTAGTAAGAAAATTTAGGTATATGAGATTTGATGATCTAATTAAAATATTACTATATATAGCTACTTTATATATTTTAGTAAGAAAATTAATAGAACTAGTTTATTTTTAGTAAATTCTTAGTTGAATTAGTTGAATTAATAGAACTAGTTATTTTTAGTAAGAAAATTTAGGTATATGAGATTTGATGATCTAATCAAAATATTAATATATAGAACTACCTACTTTATTTTAGTAAGAAATTAATAGAACTAGTTTATTTTTAGTAAATTCTTAGTTGAACTAGCTAGTTGAATTAGTACTAGTTTATTTTTAGTAAGAAAATTTAGGTATATGAGATTTGATGATCTAATTAAAATATTACTTTATGATGAATTAGCTAGATATTAATTAGGTATATATATGAGATTTGAACTAGTTGAATTAATATAACTAGTTTATTTTTTAGTATGAAAATTAATATAACAAGTTTATTTTTAGTAAGAAAATTTAGGTATATGAGATTTGATGATCTAATCAAAATATTACTATATAGAACTACCTACTTTATTTTAGTAAGAAAATTAATATAACTAGTTTATTTTTAGTAAATGCTTAGTTGAATTAATAGAACTAGTTTATTTAGTTGAATTAATAGAACTAGTAAGTGTTTAATGTTTCACCTATATATGAACATATGTTAGATATTAATGTCAAATGTTAGATGAATTAGATATAAATTATATGTTAGATATATATTTAATTTAATTATATGAGATTTGATTATCTAATTAACATTTTATTATATAGAACTAGCTACCTTATTTTTAGTAAGAAAATTAATAGAACTAGTTTAGTTGAATTAATTAGTTGAACTAGTTAGTTGAATCAGTTGAGCTACTTTATTTAGGTATATTTTTCGTAAGTGCTTAGTTGAATTAATTAGTTGAACTAGTTGAATTAATAGAATTAGTTGAATTAATAGAACTAATAAGTGTTTAATGTTTCACCTATGAACATAGGAATGTCGTCTGACGACGAACACGATTTCATTACGTGCGAATACTGCGAAGACCAGCACGGCCTGTGCGGCAGAATTTTTTTAGTTGATGATAGACGCTTCAGCATCAAGCTGGATGAGAACTTCAAAGTGGATACAGTAAGTCACAACGGCAAGTCTTTTTTCGTAATTAAGCATGACTTATGCTTCATTTGCTTCAACTTTTAATTTTAATTTTTCACTATTCTACTAGCGTATCCCCTGGCATGCAAGAATTTTGTCTTCGATAAGATAGGTTTCAGTCCTAACGAAACTATGGAGGTAAAAATAGTTTATTTGAAGATCGAGCATGGTTATACCTTCAACGTCAAATTATACAATGCAGACACATACACCTATTTTGAATGCAAAACTTGGCAAGCACTATGCAAGGCTTATGCATTTGAGCCTGATATGGTTATCACCTTTGATATTCGTCCGGAAGATAATATTGAAGGTAATAGAGACATCTGGGTCGATGTGCAGACGCCTCCAGTTCTACCATTATGTGAGTTTCTCAACCATATTTATGTCTTCGATATGAGATTATTTGAACCAGTTGAATTAATAGATCTCAATTTATATTGACAGCTTATTTCCAATCAAGCAAACATGTCCGGTGCTTAGTAGACAGGACCGTCCACTGTCCCGGGGCTGAACTAAACTGCGAGGAGACAATTCATTATGTTTCATGGCTTGAGGATCTTGATGCTGTCAAGACAAATTTTTTTCCTGCACTTAGAAATGTTAGTACTCAAAACGTGCGACCAATAGTGTTCGTACTGAACTACGGTCACATATATTTAGGAAAGATGATAAGATTTCTACTATTTCTCCTCAGTGCATCTTTTGCATACATTATTTTTTAATCTAAACTTCATTGCTAAGTATATTACTATACGATGTTCTTCAACAGGGACTCCCGATGAATGTTGTGCCTGATTGGATCAAGACTAAAGGTACCATGAATATTGTTAGCTTACGGCCAAGATATCCTACAATGCACTTTAGTGCATTCAGGATTTCTAATAGCGAGGAATGCTTAATAGTAAAAGACTGGAGCAAAATTGTGAACGATCACAGAGAAGTACTAGGGGGCAGTAATCAGAAGCGCAACCCACGATTAGGAGACAGGTTCATCTGCATGCTCCAATATGATGAATCAGGAAAGCTATACATGTTCTATGCTATTTTACCCGAGAGAAAGCAGCAGGAGTGATTAATTAGCTAGTTCATGCTCTTAGTACTTGTCCTCTCATGTCCGTGTTCTTCGTCCTGAATTTAATCTCAAAGAGTGATTTGCTTTTTGGTGTTATGAACGCTTATAATATCATTACCATGTTGAACTCGATGATATCTTTACTTCTGGTACAAGTGAATGTTTCTTCTTTAAGCTAGTGTTGGTGGTGATTAGATAACGGTAATGACTACATGATGATTAAGTAGTGATAATGAGACGACTATTATATGATGATTTTTAGCTAGCTATGAAAACTGTTGTTGGTGATGATATATATGATGCAAGAGTTTTTATATTAATATGATGATGATGATGATGAGTTATTATATCATTTATGAAAGAAACCGCAGATTAGTTTCAACTGGATGGATTCTAGCTAAGTGATCAAGTATATGCCATATTCATATTACCTCGATCACTTAATTAGGTGATCAAATATATATAATATGGATATGACATATACTTGATGACTTAGCTAGGATCCACATGCATCCAATCAAACTAATCTGTGGTACATTCACCTAATGATTTAACAACTCATTATAATGTAAAACAATCACTAAATTAAATTGAAAACACAAAATTAAAGTAAAAATAAAAAATAAAACCAAAACACACCCAAATATTTGGTGTTACCAACCGGTACTAATGTCCTACGCGCCCACGGAGCTGGCTCATGCCACGTGGTTACCCTTTAGCACCGGTTCGTGCTGAACCGGTACTAAAGGGGGGGGCTTTAGTGCCCACACTTTAGTGCCGGTTACCGAACCGACACTAAAGGGCCTTACGAACCGGTGCTATTGCCCGGTTCTGCACTAGTGCATTTAATTAGGGACTAGCAGAATGTGTATGTTTTATGAGGACAAATTACACTGTCTTACTACATCCTATGACGATCCACGTTGCTACCAATGGTTGAGACGATGTACGGACAAGCAGTGAAAAGACATGGATGACCACCTAGGCCAAATTGTTGATTCTGCGGCAGCGACGTTCTCTAGCCACTCCTTTGGCCGTTAGGAGGTTGGGGCAGCCATGAGGATGTAGGTGATGGGGATGAGCCGGACGTCGGGGCGGTCCGTGGGAAGGTGGGCGGCAAGGATGAGCTGGAGGCCAGGCCGGCGGGGGAGGCGGAGGGATATGAAGGTTGGAGACCGGGATGCGCCTAAGCCATTGTTGTGATCTTGCCAAAGAAAATCTTCCTGTGCTTGCCTAGCCTAGTAATAAACCCGACCAACATAAGATGGGAGGGGAGAGAAAACTAGCTAGGAGAGTTTTTCCTTTTTTTGGGACAAGAAAGAAGAGGGTGGCACGTGGGTCCTCTTTGTCAGTGAGTAAATGCTGCAGCCCCACATGGCGGCCACACGCCTAAACCCACACCACCACAGGCGTAGAACAACATAGGAGCGTTCCGGCTTGCCTCAAGGCATGGAGGAGCACACACCGCACCGAAGCGGGGCTGGTAAAACCCTCGACCAAAGCAAGCGCTCCCGCATCCTCCCTCACCCCCGCCCTCTAAACCAGCCGCGGCCACCGCCTTGTCTCCGCTTCCTCGCGCCCCGTCTTCTACATCCACGCCGTGTTCGCTCCTCGCCGCCCTCCTCCGCCGTCTCCCGTCCAGGCCAACCGCGCGGCCGCCGCCTCGATCGCCGTACGTCTTCCCCGCCCCCTCGCGTCGTTCGTCCGCCATCTCCGGCACGCCGCTTCCTCCCCTTTTCGTCCGTCTTCCACATCCACCCCGCACGGCGGCGGGCCTCCGCGCCAGCCAGCGGAGCCTCCCGGCGCCGTACGTTCGTCGTCGACATCCACCGACCGACCACATCAGCCCCGTCTTCAACGATGCGCTTCGTCCTCTCCGCTGTCCGCATCAGGAACTAGGTAATGTTTCATGCGCATCCATCGCCTCGTACCCAACCTGTGCATTCGAAATGTTGACGGCCATTAGCACCGCTTGGAGCGGTTGCGCGCGGCGGGCACGATGATTGGGGGTTGGGGTTTCGTCGCCGACCGGGCCTAGAAGCATATCGCCTTCCTGCGTCGGCGATGAATGGGTTTCCAAGCCGCAGCCCCGCTTGGTGGAGGTAGAGGGCGAGCCGAGGGGGCCGCGTCTGCATGCTCTGGACATTGCAACGCTGGCGGCGCCGCGCCACAATCGCCTAGCCTTGCGCCGTCTTGGCAATGCGACTTTGATGGCGTGATAGCAATACAGTTGCATTTTGATTGCCCCTCCCCTCCCGAAAATATATAATAGAACACCTGCACCTAGGCCCTCACTATCTAGCCATCCATTCTGCACTTCGCGATTCGTGCAAACACATTTCTTTTTTTTTGGTTCTCTCGCATAAAACATGTTTTGAAGTTCAAACCTTTGCAGCGTGGCAAAGCTTTCTATCTAGAATATAGGATAAATCTTTCAGATTTTTTTGTCAAAAATAAATATACAAAAAATGATTTTTAGCTTTCTATCTAGAATCTAGGATAAATCTTTCAGATTTTTTGGTCAAAAATAAATATACAAAAAATGTTTTTTAGATTTAAAAATCATTTTTTGTATATTTATTTTTGACAAAAAAATCTGAAAGATTTATCCTATATTCTAGATAGAAAGCTTTGCCACGCTGCAAAGGTTTGAACTTCAAAACATGTTTTATGCGAGAGAAACAAAAAAGAGAAAATTTCAGATAGAAAGTTAGTTGTGTTGCACAGATCTTAAAGCAATATTGAACAACTAGGATAGCAGGGCCCGGGTGCAGATGTTCTAAAAATCCACGCCCCCCCCCCCCTTTTTGTCACGGTTCCTCTCTTCAGCTTGATCATCGAGGCAATGGGTGGTAAATTGGTCAGTGGCTTATAGTGCACCAAAATTACAAGCAAGGGATGTTGAGTTCAGAACTTAGGTAGCATGTACAGAATCTAGAATGTAGTACAATTTAGCTAGCAACGACATTTTTCCAGCCCAAGTGTGCAAGCTTCAAGAGAATTTAGAATGTACAGAGGTGTCGAATTTTGGTTCAATAATGTGAAGGGTATATCCATCAGGAATTTATATTGCACAAGAGAATTTACAGTTTGGATCTGATTTCAGAAATTTGCAATGTACTTTACTTCGGAACTCTCAACCCCTGTTATATCTGTAATGCCACAGATTTCTTTTGAATCCGATTTCCAAATGGTCCATATATATGTCTGTTCAGATGTCTATCTTTTTTTCATAATTTTGCTCGACAGGCAACATTTAGTTCAATCTGAAAGGCATCGTGAAAATGCATGGGATTTTCGCATTATTGTGTAGTATAAGATTGAAATTCAGCATGACTGGTTTTTCTCGAATACGCAAAGCTTGCGTATCTTTCCATTGATAGAAGGAGTAGAATGAGTACATCGAGGGATACAACACATGACACGAACGCAGGCAGGCGTGAACATGGTGCCCGGAGCAGAGAGAAGGGATGCTCGGCCCGAATGGAGGAAACAACACAGCTAAACCTATCAAACCCAAAACCAAGAGTGGCCAAGACGAACCAGGCATAACTCCAACATCACCCGAGCCAATACAACGGACACCGCGAGCGAGCAAGATAGCGCCTGCAAGAAGGAAAATGATGCCGAGACGTCGTCGCCATCCGGTCCGGAGGAACCAAACCTAGGGTTTCCCCTGAGCTCGAAGAGGGGCGCAGCTGAAGGCCTTGACAACGCCTCCAAGAAGGAAACGACACCCACAGGTGCCGCCGTTGCCAGCACCGGCAAGTCGAGCAGGGATTTCTCCCTAGCCTGAAGCTGAGCAATCCCATAGCCGCCGAATTGGGGGTCGAAGATGAGGAAGCCAATGTTGGTCGGAACCACCGTGTCGGAAGCAGGTTGGCAGGGCTGCAGCTGCCGTCGGAGGGTGGCACCGCCTCCGAACCCAGGAGCTTTGTATCTGGCAAAAGGAGGAGGCTTTGAGGCATATAGGGAAGGGCAGGCAACGAAGCAAACCACACGGGAGGTCAGGACGACGGCGTCAGCAACACCGGCAAGCAAGGACTGGAGGGACGCAGATCCAAAACTGTCGTGGCCTTGCCGTCGAAACATGGGCGAACCAGGTGAGCCGGAAGGGACGCAGCCACCCAGTTGCCAAGGCCGGAGCCGCCCGGCAGAAGCACCGACGGCGGGGGACACCGGAGAGATGCGGGCCCGAGACCGCCGGGGCCGGAACAGCTCCAGCAAGGACCTGCCGCGAGGGGCCCCGTGTCTGCCAAATCCCTAGAAGCATCACCGTCTCCATCCAGAAGCCGTCACCGAGGCCTGGGGGGAGGAGGTGCCACCGGAGACGAGGGGGGCCGCCTGCATAAGGAAGGCCGCAGGCCGCGAACTCCTCGGCATCCAGCCGCAGGTCCGGCACCCCAGCCATGGCCGGCAGCAGCACCAATAGCGGCCGCGCCGCGCCGCCGTAGGTGGTGAGGAAGACCGCAGGGGAAGGCGCCCAAGGCAATGCCGAAATCACCGCCGGACAGGCAAGCAAAGGCAGCAGCTGGAGAAGACGCCGGCGATGCGCCGGGGAAGAGACCCGGGGTCGCACGGCAGGGGGAGGAGCGGAGGGGCGGAGGTGGCGTCCTCAACGGCCGGGGAAGTCACGGCGAGCCCGAGACGGAGGGGAGGGACCGAATCCGGTCGCTCAACATGGCCTGGGCGCACCGCAGCCACACCGGACCGACCAGGGGTCGCCGCCGGGGAGGGGGGACGAAGGAGTCGCGAGGCAGAGCGGGGGCGGGGGTGGGGAGCGAGAGAGGCCAGATCCGCCCCGCTGCCACCTTCCTGGGGTCCGGCACGGCTTCGCCGGCCGGCCCTCCGGCGGCGGCGATGCGGGGGTGAGCGCTGGGGTTGGCCGCTAGCTGCGGCGGCTAGGATTCCCCCGTGTCGCCAGAGGTAGGCGACAGCCGCGGGGGCCGGGGGGGGGGGGGGGGGGGGGGGGGGTGGGGGGGGAGACCCTAAAATAGGGCTGCTATTGAAGAAAGGAGGCTGCCTTGCTCTGCTCCCCCAATCCCCACCCAAAACCCTCGCTTCCGCCATCCATGGCGTCGCTGATGGACGACGTCACCGCCGAGATCTTCCTTCGCCTCCCGTTGGACGAGCCCGAGCACCTCTTCCGTGCCGCCCTCGTCTGTAAGCCCTCGATTGGCGTCGCTGATGGATGACTGGTTTTACAAATATGCATTGATTATATCTAGTAAAAAATTTTATTCAGATTTGCATCATTTTTCTTGAGTTTGTTCATGTGTGCATGATAAATGAGAGCCCCCAAAAAAAAAAGACAAATGAGAGAGCGTGAGGGGATACAGTGGAGTTGACATAAGCAGGTAGTGGTGTGTTTTGCAAAAGGAAGAGACCGCATGCATGTATGATGATACATTGATGTATTATTATAATTTTTGCATAATTAGAAGAGCAGTTCTTAATGCAAACTGAGGAAAATGAAGGGATGTGATTAAAACGTAACTGCTCTTTTCACTTGTAGAAACATAGTAGTACCTCGCTCCTATTTCCCACATCTTTGTTCCTGAGAAGCACGCTTGTCTTTTTTCTTCCCACATCTCTATATATAGTGTGTGTTTGTAGCTCACCCTTTACAGACATAACTAAGTTATCAGCACCGGCATGTTAATCTTCGTGTATACTACTATATATACCTATGCAGGACAATGGACATCAACAACCATGAATTCTCGTGGAAATACACCCGATTTCATGGTCAGTGGATCCTCCCACCTGTGCGACACCAAGGGAGGAGACCAAGCTGCGTCTTCCATGCCCTTGCGTCAGGCGTCGAGATGGAGATCCGGCGGATGTGGGCTCTGGAAGTACCTCCTAGAAGCATCCATATCAGAATTTTCTTAAACCAGTTTATCCGTCAATATGAGTTTCAAGCAGGTAGCTACTACTCCCTCCGGTCCTTTTTACTCTGCATATTAGAATTTTCTGAAGTCAAACTTCACATAGTTTGACCGTATTTATATAAAAATATATCAACATCTGTCATGCTAAAGTTATACAATATGAAACTTTTAAGTCATGACACATCTATTGATATTGATTTCAGATTGTGAATGTTGGTATTTTTTCTATAAAGTTGATCAAACTTTACGAGACTTGACTTCAGTCAAATCTTATATGCAAACTAAAAAAGACCGGAGGGAGTATTTCATTCAGGGAAATAGAGTGCATTGCCTAACACATGACATAGAGTACTGACATGTGTGTCAGTAGTATATATTTTATGGGAGCTGTTTGCATACATGCAGGCGCTCCACTTGGCCGAGACAATGGCGTCCGAAGGTTACCTGTGGGCCTTCGACTGTTGGCTCGACAAGGCATATATGCAGAGTGTGGTGACTGGCCGGACGCGAGGCGCGTCCACATCTCCGGTGCACGTACGCGGTGCCGTATGCATTTTGATGAAGTCGTGAGACTTCTCCGACAAGGAAGACCTGTGATGGGCGGCTTCCGTTTTTGTGGTCGCTTCGGGTCGTTGGGGCCGAACGACATCTACCGCTTTGAGCGCAGGAGGGGCGGCGTATATCCTCCACTGAGGCATATGGTAGTGTTCGTTGGATACGGGCGGCGAGGAGGGAGGCCGTATCTTATATTCCAGAACAGCTCAGGAAGAAGGTTTGGCGAAGACGGGTATGGCAGAATCTGGTTTCAAGAGGTGAGGGATTTCACCACCTTCACCGTCCGGAAAGGGACCTGCCCGACGCCGTCACAGCCAGGCCGTCGAGGTCCAGGCGCCTCCTCCTCGTCGCACCCAGGCCGTGGCGATCCAGGCGCATCCTCCTCGTTGCACCCCGGACGTTTCGGCAGCTCCTCGTCGTTGCGCCAGGTCCGCTCCTCCTACTCGTCGCGTCGCTCACGGGCCGTTTTGATCCGGGCGCCTCCTCCTCACATCCGCTTACAGCGATGAGATGCGTATCCGGGCGGGTCCTCCTCACCACGCCGGCGCACCTCCGATTTCGGCGGTACGTCCACCTACACTGCCGTGGCGTCCTTTGACTCCACGAGCACAGGCTCCATGGACGAGGAGATGGAGGATGACACCGAGTTCTGTTAGAATAAATCCGAGGCTTCGTGAGGATCAAGAAATCACAAGAGCACGGCACCGAGATTTGTTAACAAGGTTCATCGATATGCCTACGTTCCCGAAACATGACTACGGACGCTCCTTCTCATGACACCGTCATAATACCGCACCCCGCCCGCCTGGGCGCCGACACACGCCGCCGGCTCCTCCGCGTGCCTGTGCTATTATGTTGGCATAGGTTACATCGTGTGTTTACCCCCGCTATATATGAGAGGCTTAAGATACAAGTGTCCTATTAGGACACAACTTCTACCTTGTCTACACACAGTCCAAAATCAAGTCCAACTGTAACCTACCTTGTACAATAATATTCGACACAATTCTAACAAACTCCACCTTGGCGAATATTCTTCACCACCTTGAATTCGTTAATGCGTCAAACTTCCATGTACATTGGACTTGAGCTTACGCCATGAGCTCTGCTGCTACTCCCGAACTCCCTGTGACTTCACCTGCAATTGTAGTCCCTTCTCGTCTTCTTCACAATCAACACTCGAGCAAAATTAAGTTTCTCATTACTCTACTTTGTGCTCCCAACTTCCGGGGTATCCGTTCAACGCCATCACACACCGACCATTGTCTGCGTGAAAATGAACAACCCACATATTGAACGCCGCATATAAGAGTTACCTGAACTCAACGTCAGCACTCTTTCTTGACTGTTTGTCTGAAACTTGAAGGAATTTCACCGTCGCCATGTGTCACCCCGAGTCAAATTCACAGTTGTCTCACCCTTCTTCCCGGATAGTCTCTGACATGTCGCACAACTATAGCACTCCGCCTCCTTCTGTACTTTTCATCCGCACTGAACACCACAGAATATACGGCCATGTACTCACTCGGCTTTTGACAATTTCAGACTTTCCGCCACTTTCTCAGATTCTCCATGGTCAACTCCTGTCCATCAACTAGCACCGACAGACCTAGTCACCAACTTGAATCTGGTACTCGTCAACACTGCTTCAGCACCCTTGCACACTTTGTCTGACCACCAGTGCCTTGGTCTGTCGCTGTGTCCCGTGCTTACCGCATGCCTCGCCGCTATCACTGCGTCGAGCCTCTGCTGTCCTGGTCGAGTCTCCCGGGTAGCTAGCCCACACCGCCTCAACCCCCACTGCAGAGAACCACTGATCATCACCGACCGATGCCGAGTATCACATCTCCATCAGACTACTGGTACCCAGTCCGAAACCACATGTCTCTCGCTATCCCGCTGAAATAGGCTTCGACTCTCCGTTAACTTAAAGTCGTAGCCCCTCCATCAGCTCAGAGTGAAGTCATCCATCAGACTCCTACTCCACCTTCAACTTGACTCCATGATGGTTGTACATGCCACCCTCCCGCGCCCTGTCGACTCCAAGCTCTCATGTGCACCGTCTTGAATCAACCCTGCACAATAGTCTGTCGAAGCCGCATAAGCCCTCAGGCCTGCACCACGTGTTTCCACGCCCCAGAAACCAGCCACCATCAGCATCACGCTCCTATGTCGTCGTCGTTGAAATCACCGCCATCTTCTGCTTTGACCAACATCCATGTCGATCCATCAGACTGTCTAGTCCGACCCAGCCGAAATTATCCAACTGCAACCATGCTCCATCCTGCGTCGTGTCCATCCTCTACACATCTCCGTGCATTGCCTTAACGCCCTGTGTTTGCATGATCCTGCCATGACGCACTCCAGACTCTTCCAAGCCTTACACGTCAGTCCTTGTCGTACGCAAACCAAACCCATCAACAAACTTGACCCAAAGAAACAACGTGTGCAGAACTTGAACTTTGATGGATCCCTCCTGTACACAATTTTTCGTTGCAACTGGTAGCTTCTTCACGTACCTACAAGGCTCCTCTTTTCCTTTTAACAAATCTCATGCTTTGCAGCTTCTTCACGTGCTCATGGCCACACTCAGCCAACAACAACGTTCTATGGCCTTGCAACACAGCCTAGTCATCCAGCCCCGCACACCACTGCATGCGCGACCCGCCCACCAGCTTGCGCATTGGACTGCAACCCCTTTGGGCCACGCTGCTGCCAGCTGCCCACCTGGGCCTTGCCCCCACACTACACCACGTGAGCCTCCTCCAGCGCCGGCTGGTTCTAGGCTACTACCAGGCGACACGTTGCCTGCCCGCCGCGAGCGTTGCTGCCTCACGATTTCACGTGTGGGCCGCCTCTGCTGTCCATCGATCTTGTCGACACCAAAGATTCTGCCGCACGTTGTCGTCGAGAGCCACACGTATCCTGCTGCTGCACGATTCTGTCGAGAGCCACCTGTAACCTGCTGTCGCCGAGATTGCCAGATCGAACATCCAAACCAAGCCGATCGAGTTCCACGCCGACAGCTTCTACGCGGACGGTTCCTCCGTCTGACTGTTATTGAACGGAGCATCTCACCGTATCATCGATTTCCGAACCGTTCCACACGATCATCGATCCGACAAAAATCCTCGCTCCGCTCCTTCCTCTAGATCAACACCACGGCCTCACATCGAACCTTGCTCATGATACCACTTGTTAGAATAAATCTGAGGCGTTCCGTCGATCTACCGAGGACCAAGAAATCACAAGAGCACGACACCGAGATTTGTTAATGAGGTTCACCAATATGGCTACATCCCCGGGGCATGACTACGGGCGCTCCTCCCCATGACACCGTCACAATACCGCACCCCGGCCGCCCGGGCGCCGGCACACGCCGCCAGCTCCCCCGCGTGCCTATGCTATTATGTTGGCATAGGTAACATCATGTGTCTACCCCCGCTATATATGAGAGGCTTAGGATACAAGTGTCCTATTAGGACACAACTCCTACCCTGTCTACACACAGTCCAAAACCAAGTCCAACTGTAACCTACCTTGTACAATAATATTTGACACAACTCTAACAAGTTCATCTTCAGCTTACCTCCAAGCTTCCTTGCCGCGACCCACAAGTGAGGAGAGTGGCGAGCTTCAACGAGGGCAACTTTCATGCTGAAGAGTGGCAGCTGAGTGACAAGACCAGAATCATTGCAGGCTATAGCAATTTGGCAAAGTGAAAGATGTTTTGCACGGTTCTAATGTGTTGGAGTTTTGCTTAGGACATGCGGTGCTCCAAGCTGGACTCACATTTCCTGATTTCTTCCATGTCTCCACAAGCATTCGGTGTACACTAAGATGGCCCAAAGTCACCGGCGGAGATACGACAATGAAATGGGCCATGGCCCGCCTAGCCCATGATATTTTCTGTAGTGTATACTTAGTTTTGGGCCATGAAACACATTCCAATAGTTTATTTTCTACAGTCAGACCGCCTAGCTTTCTGGGCCAAGCTCCGCCAAAGTGTACTACTATACCAGTACTAGCAAGCAGAATCAAAGCTATATGGTAGGCTCTTTAGGCTATGAGAAAAGTTTTGCAGTTAGAAGTTCTGGTAGAAGCGGAGGATTAGGCATATTTTGGAATGAGGAAATAAAACTCCAAGTTGTTGGTTATTCTGAGTATCATATTGATGTGGTAGTGGATGAGCTAGAGGACATCCAAACCAGAATCACTTTTGTTTACAGAGAAGCGCAAGTGAGTGAACGCTATAAAACGTGGGAATATGCTCCGCGAGATAGTAGGATCTAACAACCAGCCTTGGGTTGTGATGGGGGATTTCAACGAAGTCCTGCTGTCGAGTGAACATAATGGAGTGGGGAATAGGAGCCAAGCTCAGATGGATGCTTTTCGTGAAGCGCTTGATACTTGTGGTTTGACTGATATTGACTACAAGGGAAGGGACTGGACGTTCGAGAAAAAGGTTGCTGGAGGAATGTATACAAGGGTGAGGCTGGATAGGTGTGTTGCTAACACGGCTGATGCATGGCTTTCCCAGACTCAATCACAGAGCACAAAGAAGCAGCCTCCTCCGATCACGTACACATATACCTCAACGTGAAAGATATGCATGCATGCAAGCGGGGTCCACGCAACTTTAAATATGAGCTCTGCTGGGAGAGGGATCCCACCCTATCGTACATGGTCCAGGCTGCATGGGCACGAGACCCGAGTGATTCTGCCGCAGAGATTCGCGACAAGCTGCATGCGCTGGTGGGTGACCTATCACAGTGGGATCGGCAACACTTTGGAAACGTTCGTAGTCAGATCAGACAGTTGCAGAACCAGCTACATGACATGTGCGGAGTTCGAGGTAGATCGGGTCCATCAACCGCAGAAATTAAAGTTACTGACCTATTGGTTGAGCTCTATCACCGCAAGGAAATCCTATGGAGGCAGAGGGCAAGGATTGAATGGCTCAAGAACGACGACAAAAATACTTATTTCTTTCATCTAAGGGCAAGTCGCCGGCGCCGGAAAAATCAAATAAAAGCTCTCCAACGGCAAGATGGTCAGCTAACAGAGAACAAGGATGAGATGGAGGCCATGCCCATGAGTTTCTATAAGCAATTTTACACATCAGAAGGGGTTCAAGATATGGAACAAGTCTTAGAGACAATCCCAAGGAAGGTAACTGATGATACGAATTCAACCCTAAACGCTCCTTATAGTGGACAAGAGGTCAAAACTGCTCTCTTCCAAATGTTCCCCACAAACGCTCCTGGGCCAGATGGGTATCCTGCACACTTTTTCAACACCATTGGGAGATATGTGGAGAAGAGATCACAAGGATGGTCCTACGGATTATTGACGGAACGGAGTCAGCAGAATGCATCAATGAAACAATTCTGGTCCTAATACCGAAGGTCAAGAATCCCACACTCTTATCTCAGTTCCGCCCAATAAGTCTGTGCAATGTTTTTTACAAGATTGCGGCAAAGGTAATATCTAATCGCCTAAAGCTAGTTTTGCCCGATATAATATCTGAGGAGCAGTCTGCCTTTGTGCCTGGAAGGATGATAACTGATAATATCATTATTGCATGTGAGTATTTGCATTTTATGAAGAGAAACAAAGCAAAGAAACACCAGGCGTGCGCAGCAGAGGGCCTGTAGTGGCTAAAATCGAGAAGACAGTCATCCAACTTGGAGGGGTTACAGGTGGCACCTAGTGTTAACCATCTCTTATTCGCTGATGACAGCCTGCTGTTTTTCAAGGCAAATAGTGTGGGAGCTAATGAGTTCAACCAAGTCTTGGACACATACTGTAGAGCAACAGGTCAGAGAATCAACCATGCTAAATCATCCATATATTTTAGCAGAGGTGTTCCAGAAAGCACCCACAATGAAATTAAGGTTACCCTCAATGTTTCGAATGAAACTTTGAATGAGAAGTATCTTGGTATGCCCTCTGACATTGGTAACAGTAAACATGGTGCTTTCAAATACTTGAAAGACCGGTTGTGGAGCAAAGTACAAGGCTGTATTGAGAGCTCAATGTTGTCAGCGGGGAAGGAAGTATTTGTCAAATCAGTAGCCTAAGCAGTGCATGTTTACTCCATGTCTTGTTTTAAATTATCAAGAGGCTTATGTGAGCACTTGAATAAGCTTATAAGAAAATTTTGGCGGGGTTGCAAGGATGGGAAGACGAAACCACATTGGGTTTCATGGAAGGAGATGACCCAGCCTAAAGGAATGGGAGGACTGGGTTCTAGGGATTTTGAGCTTTTTAACACGGCAATACTAGCTAATTAGGTGTGGCGCCTCCTTCAACATCCAGAGAGCCTGTGTGTCCGTATGCTCAAAAGCATATACTATCCGGGGCAAACTTTTTTGAAGTCAGCTACTGGGAATCACCCAAGCCAGATATGGAGAGCTATTATGGAGGGAAAGTATGTTTTGAAGCAAGGGTTAATTCGACGAATCGGTAATGGGCAGACCACACAAATATGGGAGGACAACTGGATCCCGTGAAGTGAGATGATGAGACCTTATGGAAGTCTGAATCTGAATCCACCGAAGGTTGCCTCTAAGCTCATTGTTAACACTTCAGCTTCCTGGGACAAATAGAGGGTGAATGCTGCGTTCATGCTAATGGACGCGAAGGTAATACTCGGTATCCCATTGTGCACCAAAAACATAGATGACTTCTGGAGCTGGAGCCATGAAAGGACGGGCATTGTCTCTGTCAGAAGCGCCTACCGGATGCTTGTTAGAACTAGGGCGCGAAGAGAAGCATGGCTGGAAACTAGGTCGGGATCTTCAAGCACAGAACAGGAGGCAGGAGCGTGGAAAACACAGTGGAAAGTGCAGGTTCCTACAAAAATCCGTATGTTTCTGTGGAGATTATCCAAACACTCAATACCAAGAAATGATGTTCGAGCATGACACATGACAGATTCTAGTTCTTGCAGTATGTGTGGGCAGCCGGATTCATGGAGACATTCACTCTTACAATGTACAATGTCACGTTGTACATGGGCATTGGTTGATGATGAGCTTTTGCAACAGCTAGCAGACATTACAAAACCAAATGCAAAGCAATGGCTCTTTACCCTTATGGAGCTGCTACCCCATGATTTGTCAAACTATTGGTAACTTTATGGGCTGTATGGGCAGCACGCTGCTACTTCTTGAGCTTGCGTTGGGTTTTCCCTTGAAGAGGAAAGGGTGATGCAGCAAAGTAGAGATAAGTATTTCCCTCAGTTTGAGAACCAAGGTATCAATCCAGTAGGAGACAACACACAAGTCACCAAATACCCGCACAAACAAACAACTTGCACCCAACGCGATAAAGGGATTGTCAATCCCTTCAGAGTTACTTGCAAAAGTGAGATCTGATAGAGATAGATAAATGGTAAAGTAAATATTTTTGGTATTTTTGGTTTATAGATTGAAAAGTAAAAGATTGAAAAATAGTAAATCGTAAACTAAAATTATAGATCGGAAACTTATATGATGGAAAATAGACCCTGGGGCCATGGGTTTCACTAGGCTTCACTCAAGATAGCAAATAATACGGTGGGCGAATAAATTACTACCGAGCAATTGATAGAAAAGCGCAAAGTTATGAAAATATCTAAGGCAATGATCATGAATATAGGCATCACATCCATGTTAAGTAGACCGAAACGATTCTGCATCTACTACTATTACTCCACACATGGACCGCTATCCAGCATGCATCTAGAGTATTAAGTTCATAAAGAACGGAGTAATGCATTAAGTAAGATGACATGATGTAGAGGAATTAACTCAAGCAATATGATGAAAACCCCATCTTTTTATCCTCGATGTCAACAATATAATACGTGTCTTGCTGCCCCTACTGTCACTGGGAAAGGACACCGCAAGATTGAACCCAAAGCTAAGCACTTCTCCCATTGCAAGAAAAACCAATCTAGTTGCCCAAACCAAACCGATAGTTCGAAGAGAATTACAAAGATATCAAATCATGCATAAAATAATTCAGAGAAGATTCAAATAATATTCATAGATAAGCTGATCATAAATCCACAATTCATCGGATCTCGGCAAACACACCGCAAAAGAGTATTACATCGAATAGATCTCCAAGAACATCGAGGCGAACATGGTATTGAGAATCAAAGAGAGAGAAAAAGCCATCTAGCTACTAGCTATGGACCCGTAGGTCTGAAATAAACTACTCACGCTTGATCGAAAGGGCAATAGAGTTGATTTAGAAGCCCTCCGTGATCGAATCACCCTCTGGCGGGACGTCGGAAAAGGCCCCTAGATGGGATCTCACGGGTACAGAAGGTTGCGGCGGTGGAAAAGTGTTTTCGTGGATGCCCCTGTTGGTTTGGGGATATATGGGTGTATATAGGCGAAAGAATTAGGTCAGGAGGTGCACGAGGGGCCCACAATGGTGGGGGGCGCGCCCTTCGTCCTTGTGGCCGCCTCGTGGCTCCTCCGACTTCATCTCCAAGTCTCCTGGTCTAAGAAAAATCATCGCGAAGGTTTTATTCCGTTTGGACTCCGTTTGGTATTCCTTTTCTGCAAAACTCAAAAACAAGGAAAAACAGGAACTTACACTGGGCTCTAGGTTAATAGGTTAGTCCCAAAAATAATATAAAATAGCGTATTAATACATATAAAACATCCAAAACAGATAATATAATAGCATGGAACAATCAAAAATTATAGATACATTGGAGACGTATCACACGCCGGAAAGCCATCCACGAAGGCATCTTCCAGAGTCCTCAGAGCATCTATGGTTTTATCTGCAGGTTCATTGAAGAGCTTGAGCTGATAAAAGAACCAGCACAGCAAAGCTCAATATGAGTGACAGCTGCAGGGCATGCCAGCGTCCAGCGTCCAAAACCCCCTCCGTTGGGCTTCACAAAAATCCACGTCGATGCTGCTTGTCGTTGCGGAACAGGGGGGACAGCAGCGACAGTGTGTAGAGATGCCAATGGAAACTTCTTGGGAAGCTCAGTTCTTTGCATAGCATGGGTGGATGATCCGGTTATCATGGAGACAATTGCATGTAGGGAGGCTCTTGCCCTTGCTCAAGATCTAAACCTCCATGATGTGGTAGTGGCGTCAGATGCAAAGAATGTCGTTTGTGAAATCAACAATTCATGTCAAGGACCGAATGACGCCATCATTGCAGAGATCAATAGCCTATTACCTCGGTTTAGTAGTACTTTTACTTTCGAGTGTCGTGCCGCTAATGTTGAGGCACATAGTTTAGCCAAGCATGCCTTTTCTTTGGGTCTGGGACACCATGTGTGGTTTGGGCAATCCCACGATCAATGATGTATCCCATAGATTGTGGCTTTTCTGAATAAAGCTTGGTATTACTGCTCAAAAAAAGCAAGCAATGTGATTACTCAAAAAATGAAAAAAAGCAAGCAATGCGCATGATTTCAAAACCTGCTAGAACTACGCACTGCAAAAGTATACCAATACACATGTATACGTAACAAATGTGTTTAATTCTGGTTGTGGTACAACCCCCTCTCCCCTACAAACCGTATGATCATTTGATCATAAAGTATACCCACCTTCATATGTGTCACATACGAAATCTTAACATCTTGGTTTTCTTCCACCCACTTTAACCAACTAGGACAACTCACTTGTTGTGCCTGCTTAGACCATCCACATGCATGGTTACCGAATCCGGCCCCTCATGCGCTCGTGAACGCACTTCCACGGGCACTGACCGGGCACTTCTCAAATAACTCTCTCTGCATCTGAACACCTTATATGTGAAATCCTAAAACCATACAAACCATGCAAAGAAAACATCTACGTAGTACGTAGATTAACTATCCTCGACATGCTACTCGTTGTTGTCGGACATGTCTACTATCTCCGGGCTCCAAGTACATGGGGGCAAACGCAACTCCGGCTCCTCCTCTTCCTCTGATGTCTACTACACAACCTTCTTCTTGTAGGCGTTGTTGGGCCTCCAAGTGCAGAGGTTTGTAGGACAGCAACAAATTTCCCTCAAGTGGATGACCTAAGGTTTATCAATCCGTGGGAGGCGTAGGATGAAGATGGTCTCTCTCAAGCAACCCTGCAACCAAATAAAAAAGAATCTCTTGTGTCCCCAACACACCCAATACAATGGTAAATTGTATAGGTGCACTAGTTCGGCGAAGAGATGGTGATACAAGTGCAATATGGATGGTAGATATAGGTTTTTGTAGTCGGAAAATATAAAAACAGCAAGGTAACTAATGATAAAAGTGAGCACAAACGGTATTGCAATATGTTGAAACAAGGCCTAGGGTTCATACTTTCACTAGTGCAAGTTCTCTCAACAATAATAACATAATTGGATCATATAACTATCCCTCAACATGCAACAAAGAGTCACTCCAAAGTCACTAATAGCGGAGAACAAACGAAGAGATTATGGTACGAAACCACCTCAAAGTTATCCTTTCTGATCGATCTATTCAAGAGTCTGTAGTAAAATAACATGAAGCTATTCTTTCCGTTCAATCTATCATAGAGTTCGTACTAGAATAACACCTTAAGACACAAATCAACCAAAACCCTAATGTCACCTAGATACTCCAATGTCACCTCAAGTATCCGTGGGTATGATTATACGATATGCATCACACAATCTCAGATTCATCTATTCAATCAACACAAAGAACTTCAAAGAGTGCCCCAAAGTTTTAACGGAGAGTCAAGACGAAAACATGTGCCAACCCCTGTGCATAAGTTCACGTGGTCACGGAACTCGCAAGTTGATCACCAAAACATACATCAAGTGGATCGCATGATATCCCATTGTCACCACAGATAAGCACGTGCAAGACATACATCAAGTGTTCTCAAATCCTTAAAGACTCAATCCGATAAGATAACTTCAAAGGTAAAACTCAATTCATCACAAGAGAGTAGAGGGGGAGAAACATCATAAGATCCAAATATAATAGCAAAGCTCGCGATACATCAAGATGTATCACCTCAAGAACACGAGAGAGAGAGATCAAACACATAGCTACTAGTACATACCCTCAGCCCCGAGGGAGAACTACTCCCTCCTCGTCATGGAGAGCACCGGGATGATGAAGATGGCCACCGTAGAGGGATTCCCCCCTCTGGCAGGGTGCCGAAACGGGTCTAGATTGGTTTTCGGTGCCTACGGAGGCTTCTGGTGGCGGAACTCCCGATCTGTTCTATTCCTTGATGTTTTTAGGGTATATGGATATATATAGGCGAAAGAAGTTGGTCCGGGGAGCCACGAGGGGCCCACGAGGGTGGGGGTCACGCCCAGGGGGTAGGCGTGCCTCCCTGCCTCGTGGCCACCTTGAAGCTTCCTTGACTTCAACTCCAAGTCTCCTGGATCACGTTCGTTCCAAAAATCACGCTCCCGAAGGTTTCATTCCGTTTGGACTCTGTTTGATATTCCTTTTCTGCGAAACACTAAAACAAGGGAAAAACAGAAACTGGCACTGGGCTCTGGGTTAATAGGTTAGTCCCAAAAATAATATAAAAGTGTTTAATAAAGCCCATAAACATCCAAAATAGATAATATAATAGCATGGAACAATCAAAAATTATAGATACGTTGGAGACGTATCAAGCATCCCCGAGCTTAATTCCTGCTCATCCTCGAGTAGGTAAATGATAAAAACAGAATTTTTGATGTGGAATGCTACCTAAAATAATCATCAATGTAATCTTCTTTATTGTGGCATAATGTTCAGATCCATAAGATTCAAGACAAAAGTTTAATATTGACATAAAAATAATAATACTTCAAACATACTAACTAAGCAATCATGTCTTCTCAAAATAACATGGCCAAAGAAAGTTCATCCCTACAAAATCATATAGTTTGGTCATGCTCCATTTTTGTCACACAAGAATGCTCTCATCATGCACAACCCCGATGACAAGTCAAGCAATTGTTTCATACTTTAGTAATCTCAAACTTTTTTCAACTTTCACGCAATACATGAGCGTGAGCCATGGATATAGCACTATGGGTGGAATAGAATATAATGAGGGGGTTATGTGGAGAAGACAAAAGGAGAAAGTCTCACATAGACACGACTAATCAATGGGCTAGGGAGATGCCCATCAATTGATGTCAATGCAAGGAGTAGGGATTGCCATGCAACGGATGCACTAGAGCTATAAATGTATGAAAGCTCAACAAAAGAAACTAAGTGGGTGTGCATCCAACTTGCTTGCTCACGAAGACCTAGGGCACTTGAGGAGGCCCATTGTTGGAATATACAAGCCAAGTTCTATAATGAATAATTCCCACTAGTATATGAAAGTGACAAAACAAGAGACTCTCTATCATAAAGATCATGGTGCTACTTTGAAGCACAAGTGTGGAAAAAGGATAGTAGCATTGCCCCTTTTTATTTTATTTTTTATTTTTCTCCTTTTTTATTTTTTTGGGCCTTCCTTTTTTTATTTGCCTTTCTATTTTTTTGGGACAATGCTCTATTAATGATGATCATCACACTTCTATTTATTTACAACTCAATGATTACAACTCGATACTAGAACAAGATATGACTCTATATGAATGCCTCCGGCGGTGTACTGGGATGGGCAATGAATCAAGAGTGACATGTATGATAAATTGATAACCCACAAGTATAAGGGATCGCAATAGCTTTCGAGGGTAGAGTATTCAACCCAAATTTATTGATTCGACACAAGGGGAGCCAAAGAATATTCTCAAGTATTAGCAGCTGAGTTGTCAATTCAACCACATCTGGAAACTTAGTATCTGCAGCAAAGTGTTTAGTAGCAAAGTAATATGATAGTGGTGGTAGCGGCAACAAAAGTAAAGACAACAAAAGTAATGTTTTTGGTATTTTGTAGTGATTGTAACAGTAGCAGCGGGAAAGTAAATAAGCGTAAACCAGTATATGGAAAACTCGTAGGCACCGGATCAGTGATGGATAATTATGCCGGATGCGGTTCATCATGTAACAGTCATAACATAGGGTGACACAGAACTAGCTCCAATTCATCAATGTAATGTAGGCATGTATTCCGTATATAGTCATACGTGCTTATGGAAAAGAACTTGCATGACATCTTTTGTCCTACCCTCCCGTGGCAGCGGGGTCCTATTGGAAACTAAGGGATATTAAGGCCTCCTTTTAATAGAGAACCGGAACAAAGCATTAGCACATAGTGAATACATGAACTCCTCAAACTATGGTCATCACCGGGAGTGGTCCCGATTATTGTCACTTCGGGGTTGCCGGATCATAACACATAGTAGGTGACTATAGACTTGCAAGATAGGATCAAGAACTCACATATATTCATGAAAACATAATAGGTTCAGATCTGTAATCATGGCACTCGGGCCCTAGTGACAAGCATTAAGCATAGCAAAGTCATAGCAACATCAATCTCAGAACATAATGGATACTAGGGATCATACCCTAACAAAACTAACTCGATTACATGATAAATCTCATCCAACCCATCACTGTCCAGCAAGCCTACGATGGAATTACTCACGCACGGCGGTGATCATCATGAAATTGGTGATGGAGGATGGTTGATGATGACGACGGCGACGAATCCCCCTCTTCGGAGCCCCGAACGGACTCCAGATCAGCCCTCCCGAGAGGTTTTAGAGCTTGGCGGCGGCTCCGTATCGTAAAACGCGATGATTTCTTCTCTCTGATTTTTTTCCCTCCGAAAGCAAATATATAGAGTTGGAGTTGGCGTCGGAGGGCATCCAGGAGGCCCACGAGGTAGGGGGCACGCCCTAGGGGGGCGCCCCCCACCCTCGTGAGAAGGGTGTGGGCCCCCTGGTCTTCATCTTTGGCGAGGATTTTTTTTTATTTTTTCTAAGATGTTCCGTGGAGTTTTAGGTCATTCCGAGAATATTTGTTTTCTGCACATAAAACAACACCATGTCAATTCTGCTGAAAACAGCGTCAGTCCAGGTTAGTTCCATTCAAATCATACAAGTTAGAGTCCAAAACAAGGGCAAAAGTGTTTGGAAAAGTAGATACAACGGAGACGTATCAACTCCCCCAAGCTTAAACCCTTGCTTTGAAGGAAATATGCCCTAGAGGCAATAATAAAGTTATTATTTATTTCCTTATGATCATGATAAATGTTTATTATTCATGCTAGAATTGTATTAACCGGAAACATAATACATGTGTGAATACATAGACAAACAAAGTGTCACTAGTATGCCTCTACTTGACTAGCTCGTTAATCAAAGATGGTTATGTTTCCTAACCATGAACAATGAGTTGTTATTTGATTAACGGGATCACATCATTAAGAGAATGATCTGATTGACATGACCCATTCCATTAGCTTAGCACCCGATCGTTTAGTATGTTGCTATTGCTTTCTTCATGACTTATACATGTTCCTATAACTATGAGATTATGCAACTCCCGTTTACCGGAGGAACACTTTGGGTACTACCAAACGTCACAACGTAACTGGGTGATTATAAAGGAGTACTACAGGTGTCTCCAAAGGTACATGTTGGGTTGGCGTATTTCGAGATTAGGTTTTGTCACTCCGATTGTCGGAGAGGTATCTCTGGGCCCTCTCGGTAATGCACATCACTTAAGCCTTGCAAGCATTGCAACTAAATGAGTTAGTTGCGGGATGATGTATTACAGAACGAGTAAAGAGACTTACCGGTAACGAGATTGAACTAGGTATTGGATACCGACGATCGAATCTCGGGCAAGTAACATACCGATGACAAAGGGAAAAACGTATGTTGTTATGCGGTCTGATCGATAAAGATCTTCGTAGAATATGTAGGAGCCAATATGGGCATCCAGGTCCCGCTATTGGTTATTGACCGGAGACGTATCTCGGTCATGTCTACATTGTTCTCGAACCCGTAGGGTCCGCACGCTTAAAGTTACGATGACAATTATATTATGAGTTTATGCATTTTGATGTACCGAAGGTTGTTCGGAGTCCCGGATGTGATCACAGACATGACGAGGAGTCTCGAAATGGTCGAGACATAAAGATTGATATATTGGAAGCCTATGTTTGGATATCGGAAGTGTTCCGGGTGAAATCGGGATTTTACCGGAGTACCGGGAAGGTTACCGGAACCCCCCGGGAGCTAAATGGGCCATGATGGGCCTTAGTGGAAAAGAGAAGAGGCAGCCCTACATGGGCTGCGCGCCTCCCCCTTCCCCTAGTCCTATTAGGACTAGGAGAGGTGGCCGGCCCCCTCCCTCTCTTTTCCCCCTCCGCGAATCCTATTCCAACTAGGATTGGGGGGGGGGGAATCCTACTCCCAGAGGGAGTAGATGTCTCCTGGCGCGCCACACCTTGGCCGGCCAGTCTCCCCCCTCTAGTCCTTTATATACTGAGGCAGAGGCACCCTAGAACACACAAGTTGATCCACGTGATCTATTCCTTAGTCGTGTGCGGTGCCCCAGCCACCATATTCCTCGATAATACTGTAGCGGAGTTTAGGCGTAGCCCTGCTGCTGTAGTGCATCAAGATCGTCACCACGGCGTCGTGCTGACGGAACTCTTCCCCGACACTTTTCTGGATCGGAGTCCGGGGATTGTCATCGAGCTGAACGTGTGCTCGAACTCGGAGGTGCCGTAGTTTCGGTGCTTGATCGGTTGGATCAAGAAGACGTACGACTACTTCCTCTACGTTGCGTCAACGCTTCCGCAGTCGGTCTGCGTGGGTACGTAGACAACACTCTCCCCCTTGTTGCTATGCATCACATGATCTTGCGTGTGCATAGGAATTTTTTTGAAATTACTACGAAACCCAACAGTGGCATCCGAGCCTAGGTTATTTATGTTGATGTTATATGCACGAGTAGAACACAAGTGAGTTGTGGGCGATATAAGTCATACTGCCTACCAGCATGTCATACTTTGGTTCGGCGGTATTGTTGGATGAAGCGGCCCAGACCGACATTACGCGTACGCTTACGCGAGACCGGTTCTCCCGACGTGCTTTGCACATAGGTGGCATGTGGGTGACAGTTTCTCCAACTTTAGTTGAACCAAGTATGGCTACGCCCGGTCCTTGCGAAGGTTAAAACGGAGTCTATTTGACAAACTATCATTGTGGTTTTGATGCGTAGGTGAGATTGGTTCTTACTTAAAGCCCGTAGCAGCCACGTAAAACTTGCAACAACAAAGTAGAGGACGTCTAACTTGTTTTTGCAGGGCATGTTGTGATGTGGTATGGCCACGACATGATGCTAAATTTTATTGTATGAGATGATCATGTTTTGTAATCAAGTTATCGGCAACTGGTAGGAGCCATATGGTTGTCGCTTTATTGTATGCAATGCAATCACGATGTAATGCTTTAATTTATTACTAAGCGGTAGTGATAGTCGTAGAAGCATAAGCTTGGCGAAACGACAACGATGCTACGATGGAGATCAAGGTGTCACGCCGGTGACGATGGTGATCACGACGGTGCTTCGGAGATGGAGATCACAAGCATAAGATGATGATGGCCATATCATATCACTTATATTGATTGCATGTGATGTTTATCCTTTTATGCATCTTATCTTGCTTTGATTGACGGTAGCATTATAAGATGATCTCTCACTAAATTATCAAGTAGTGTTCTCCCTGAGTATGCACCGTTGCGAAAGTTCTTCGTGCTGAGACACCACGTGATGATCGGGTGTGATAGGTTCTACGTTCAAATACAACGGGTGCAAAATAGTTGCACACGCGGAATACTCAGGTTATACTTGACGAGCCAAGCATATACAGATATGGCCTTGGAACACGAAGACTGAAAGGTCGAGCGTGAATCATATAGTAGATATGATCAACATAACGATGTTCACCATTGAAAACTACTCCATCTCACGTGATGATCGGTTATGGTTTAGTTGATTTGGATCACGTAATCACTTAGAGGATTAGAGGGATGTCTATCTAAGTGGGAGTTCTTTAATTAATTTGATTAACTGAACTTAAAATTATCATGAAACTTAGTACCTGATTAGTATCTTGCTTGTTTATGTTTGATTGTAGATAGATGGCTCGTGCTGTTGTTCCGTTGAATTTTAATGCGTTCCTTGAGAAAGCAAAGTTGAAAGATTATGGTAGCAATTACACGGACTGGGTCCGTAACTTGAGGATTATCCTCATTGCTGCACAGAAGAATTATGTCCTGGAAGCACCGCTGGGTGCCAGGCCTGCTGCAGGAGCAACGCCGGATGTTATGAACGTCTAGCAGAGCAAAGCTGATGACTACTTGATAGTTCAGTGTGCCATGCTTTACGGCTTAGAATCGGGACTTCAACGACGTTTTTGAACGTCATGGAGCATATGAGATGTTCCAGGAGTTGAAGTTAATATTTCAAGCAAATGCCCGGATTGAGAGATATGAAGTCTCCAATAAGTTCTATAGCTGCAAGATGGAGGAGAACAGTTCTGTCAGTGAGCATATACTCAAAATGTCTGGGTATAATAATCACTTGATTCAATTGGGAGTTAATCTCCAGATGATTGCGTCATTGACAGAATTCTTCAATCACTGCCACCAAGCTACAAGAGCTTCGTGATGAACTATAATATGCAAGGGATGAACAAGACTATTCCCGAGCTCTTCGCGATGCTGAAAGCTGCGGAGGTAGAAATCAAGAAGGAGCATCAAGTGTTGATGGTCAACAAGACCACTAGTTTCAAGAAAAAGGGCAAAGGGAAGAAAAAGGGGAACTTCAAGAAAGAACGGCAAGCAAGTTGCTGCTCAAGAGAAGAAACCCAAGTCTGGACCTAAGCCTAAAACTGAGTGCTTCTACTGCAAGCAGACTGGTCACTGGAAGCGGAACTGCCCCAAGTATTTGGCGCATAAGAAGGATGGCAAGGTGAACAAAGGTATATGTGATATACATGTTATTGATGTGTACCTTACTAATGCTCGCAGTAGCACCTGGGTATTCGATACTGGTTCTGTTGCTAATATTTGCAACTCGAAACAGGGACTACGGATCAAGCGAAGATTGGTTAAGGACGAGGTGACGATGCGCGTGGGAAACGGTTCCAAAGTCGATGTGATCGCGGTCGGCACGCTACCTCTACATCTACCTTCGGGATTGGTATTAGACCTAAATAATTGTTATTTGGTGCCAGCGTTGAGCATGAACATTATATCTAGATCTTGTTTAATGCGAGACGGTTATTCATTTAAATCAGAGAATAATGGTTGTTCTATTTATATGAGTAATATCTTTTATGGTCATGCACCCTTGAAGAGTGGTCTATTCTTATTGAATCTCGATAGTAGTAATACACATATTCATAATGTTGAAGCCAAAAGATGCAGAGTTGATAATGATAGTGCAACTTATTTGTGGCACTGCCATTTAGGTCATATCGGTGTAAAGCGCATGAAGAAACTCCATACTGATGGACTTTTGGAACCACTTGATTATGAATCACTTGGTACTTGCGAACCGTGCCTCATGGGCAAGATGACCAAAACACCGTTCTCCGGTACTATGGAGAGAGTGACAGATTTGTTGGAAATCATACATACAGATGTATGTGGTCCGATGAATATTGAGGCTCGTGGCGGATATCGTTATTTTCTCACCTTCATAGATGATTTAAGCAGATATGGGTATATCTACTTAATGAAACATAAGTCTGAAACATTTGAAAAGTTCAAGGAATTTCAGAGTGAAGTTGAAAATCATCGTAACAAGAAAATAAAGTTTCTACGATCCGATCGTGGAGGAGAATATTTGAGTTACGAGTTTGGAGTACATTTGAAAAATTGTGGAATAGTTTCGCAACTCACGCCACCCGGAACACCTCAGCGTAATGGTGTGTCCGAACGTCGTAATCGTACTTTACTAGATATGGTGCGATCTATGATGTCTCTTATTGATTTACCGCTATCGTTTTGGGGATACGCTCTAGAGACGGCCGCATTCACGTTAAATAGGGCACCATCAAAATCCGTTGAGACGGCACCTTATGAACTGTGGTTTGGCAAGAAACCAAACTTGTCGTTTCTAAAAGTTTGGGGCTGCGATGCTTATGTGAAAAAGCTTCAACCTGATAAGCTCGAACCCAAATCGGAGAAATGTGTCTTCATAGGATATCCAAAGGAAACTATTGGATACACCTTCTATCACAGATCCGAAGGCAAGACTTTTGTTGCTAAATTCGGAAACTTTCTAGAGAAGGAGTTTCTCTCGAAAGAAGTGAGTGGGAGGAAAGTAGAACTTGACGAGGTAACTGTACCTGCTCCCTTATTGGAAAGTAGTACATCACAGAAAACTGTTTCTGTGACACCTACACCAGTTAGTGAGGAAGTTAATGATAATGATCATGAAACTTCAGAACAAGATACTACTGAACCTCGTAGATCAACCAGAGTAAGATCCGCGCCAGAGTGGTACGGTAATCCCGTTCTGGAAGTCATGATGCTAGATCATGATGAACCTATGAACTATGAAGAAGCAATGGTGAGCCCAGATTCCGCAAAGTGGCTTGAAGCCATGAAATCTGAGATGGGATCCATGTATGTGAACAAAGTATGGACTTTGGTTGACTTGCCCGATGATCGGCAAGCAATTGAGAATAAATGGGTCTTCAAGAAGAAGACTGACGCTGACGGTAATATTACTGTCTACAAAGCTCGACTTGTCGCGAAAGGTTTTCGGCAAGTTCAAGGGATTGACTACGATGAGACTTTCTCACCCGTAGCGATGCTTAAGTCTGTCCGAATCATGTTAGCAATTGCCACATTTTATGATTATGAAATTTGGCAGATGGATGTCAAAACTGCATTCCTGAATGGATTTCTGGAAGAAGAGTTGTATATGATGCAACCAGAAGGTTTTGTCGATCCAAAGGGAGCTAACAAAGTATGCAAGCTCCAGCGATCCATTTATGGACTGGTGCAAGCCTCTCGGAGTTGGAATAAACGTTTTGATAGTGTGATCAAAGCATTTGGTTTTATACAGACTTTTGGAGAAGCCTGTATTTACAAGAAAGTGAGTGGGAGCTCTGTAGCATTTCTGATATTATATGTGGATGACATATTATTAATTGGAAATGATATAGAATTTCTGGATAGCATAAAGGGATACTTGAATAAGAGTTTTTCAATGAAAGACCTCGGTGAAGCTGCTTACATATTAGGCATTAAGATCTATAGAGATAGATCAAAACGCTTAATTGGACTTTCACAAAAAACATACCTTGACAAAATTTTGAAGAAGTTAAAAATGGATCAAGCAAAGAAAGGATTCTTGCCTGTGTTACAAGGTGTGAAATTGAGTAAGACTCACTGCCCGACCACCGCAGAAGATAGAGAGAATATGAAAGATGTTCCCTATGCATCAGCAATAGGATCTATCATGTATGCAATGCTGTGTACCAGACCTGATGTGTGCCTTGCGATAAGTGTAGCAGGGAGGTACCAAAGTAATCCAGGAGTGGATCACTGGACAGCGGTCAAGAACATCCTGAAATACCTGAAAAGGACTAAGGATATGCTTCTCGTATATGGAGGTGACAAAGAGCTCGTCGTAAATGGTTACGTTGATGCAAGCTTTGACAGATCCGGACGATTCTAAATCGCAAACCGGATACGTGTTTACATTAAACGGTGGGGCTGTAAGTTGGTGCAGTTCTAAACAAAGCGTCGTAGCGGGATCTACATGTGAAGCGGAGTACATAGCTGCTTCGGAAGCAGCAAACGAAGGAGTCTGGATGAAGGAGTTCATATCCGATCTAGGTGTCATACCTAGTGCATCGGGTCCAATGAAAATCTTTTGTGACAATACTGGTGCAATTGCCTTGGCAAAGGAATCCAGATTTCACAAGAGGACCAAGCACATCAAGAGACGCTTCAATTCCATCTGGGATCTAGTCCAGGTGGGAGACATAGAGATTTGCAAGATACATACGGATCTGAATGTTGCAGACCCGTTGACTAAGCCTCTTCCACGAGCGAAACATGATCAGCACCAAGGCTCCATGGGTGTTAGAATCATTACTGTGTAATCTAGATTATTGACTCTAGTGCAAGTGGGAGACTGAAGGAAATATGCCCTAGAGGCAATAATAAAGTTATTATTTATTTCCTTATGATCATGATAAATGTTTATTATTCATGCTAGAATTGTATTAACCGGAAACATAATACATGTGTGAATACATAGACAAACAAAGTTGTCACTAGTATGCCTCTACTTGACTAGCTCGTTAATCAAAGATGGTTATGTTTCCTAACCATGAACAATGAGTTGTTATTTGATTAACGGGATCACATCATTAGGAGAATGATGTGATTGACATGACCCATTCCGTTAGCTTAGCACACCGATCGTTTAGTATGTTGCTATTGCTTTCTTCATGACTTATACATGTTCCTATAACTATGAGATTATGCAACTCCCGTTTATCGGCGGAGGAACACTTTGTGTGCTACCAAACGTCACAACGTAACTGGGTGATTATAAAGTGTGCTACAGGTGTCTCCGAAGGTACTTGTTGGGTTGGCGTATTTCGAGATTAGGATTTGTCACTCCGATTGTCGGAGAGGTATCTCTGGGCCCTCTCGATAATGCACATCACTTAAGCCTTGCAAGCATTGCAACTAATGAGTTAGTTGTGGGATGATATATTACAGAACGAGTAAAGAGACTTGCCGGTAACGAGATTGAACTAGGTATTGAGATACCGACGATCGAATCTCGGGCAAGTGACATACCGATGATAAAGGGAACAACGTATGTTGTTATGCGGTTTGACCGATAAAAGATCTTCGTAGAATATGTGGGAGCCAATATGAGCATCCAGGTTCCGCTATGGGTTATTGACCGAAGACGTGTCTTGGTCATGTCTACATAGTTCTCGAACCAGTAGGGTCCGCACGCTTAAGGTTTCGATGACAGTTATATTATGAATTTATGAGTTTTGATGTACCGAAGGTTGTTCGGAGTTCCGGATGTGATCACGGACATGACGAGGAGTCTCGAAATGGTCAAGACATGAAGATTGATATATTGGAAGCCTATGTTTGGATATCGGAAGTGTTCCGGGTGAAATCGGGATTTTACCGGAGTACCGGGAAGGTTACCGGAACCCCCCGGGAGCTAAATGGGCCATGATGGGCCTTAGTGGAAAAGAGAAGAGGCAGCCCTACATGGGCTGCGCGCCTCCCCCTTCCCCTAGTCCTATTAGGACTAGGAGAGGTGGCCGGCCCCCTCTCTCTCTTTTCCCCCTCCGCGAATCCTATTCCAACTAGGATTGGGGGGGGGGGAATCCTACTCCCAGAGGGAGTAGGACTCTCCTGGCGCGCCACACCTTGGCCGGCCAGCCTCCCCCCTCTAGTCCTTTATATACTGAGGTAGAGGCACCCTAGAACACACAAGTTGATCCACGTGATCTATTCCTTAGCCGTGTGCGGTGCCCCAGCCACCATATTCCTCGATAATACTGTAGCGGAGTTTAGGCGTAGCCCTGCTGCTGTAGTGCATCAAGATCGTCACCACGCCATCGTGCTGACGGAACTCTTCCCCGACACTTTGCTGGATCGGAGTCCGGGGATCGTCATCGAGCTGAATGTGTGCTCGAACTCGGAGGTGCCGTAGTTTCGGTGCTTGATCGGTTGGATCGAGAAGACGTACGACTACTTCCTCTACGTTGCGTCAACGCTTCCGCAGTCAGTCTGCGTGGGTACGTAGACAACACTCTCCCCCTCGTTGCTATGCATCACATGATCTTGCGTGTGCGTAGGAATTTTTTTGAAATTACTACGAAACCCAACATGCTTGTCCTCAAGCAATTCAGTTGACAAACTGAAAGAAAGAAAGAAAAACTTTTACAAACTCTGTTTGCTCTTGTTGTTGTAACTATGTCAAGCCAGCATTCAAGTTCTCAGCATAGATCATAACTAACCACATTTGCAATAATTCTCACATCTCACAATTACTCATATCAATAGCATAATCAACTAGCAAGTCATAATAATAAATCTCGGATGACAACACTTTCTCAAAACAATCATAATATGATATAACAAGATGGTATCTCGCTAGCCCTTTCTGAGACCGCAAAACATAAATGCAGAGCACCTTTAAAGATCAAGGACTGACTAGACATTGTAATTCATGGTAAAAGAGATCCAATCATAGTCATACCCAATATAAATTAACAGTGATGAATGCAAATGACGGTTGTGCTCTCCAGCTAGTGCTTTTTAATAAGAGGGTGATGACTCAACATAAAAGTAAATGGATATGCCCTTCGCAGAGGGAAGCAGGGATTTGTAGAGGTGCCAGAGCTCGGTTTTGAAATAGAGATAAATTGTATTTTGAGCGATATACTTTCATTGTCAACGTAACAACTAAGAGATGGCGATATCTTCCATGCTAAACACATTATAGGCGGTTCCCAAACAGAATGGTAAAGTTTATACTCCCCCTCCACCAACAAGCATCAATCCATGGCTTGCTCGAAACAACGAGTGCCTCCAACATACATCAGGTCCCAGGGGGAGTTTTGTTTGCAATTAATTTTGATTTAGTTTGCATAAAGCATGGGACTGGGCATCCCGGTGACCAGCCATTTTCTCGTGAGTGAGGAGCGGAGTCCACTCCTCTTGAGAATAACCCGCCTAACACGGAAGATAAGGACAGCCTTGTTTGATACATGAGCTATTCGAGCATACAAAACAAAATGTTTATTTGAAGGTTTAGAGTTTGGCACATACAAATTTACTTGGAACGGCAGGTAGATACCGCATATAGGAAGGTATAGTGGACTCATCTGGAATAACTTTGGGGTTTAAGGGATTGGATGCACAAGCAGTATTCCCGCTTAGTATAGGTGAAGGTTAGCAAAAGACTGGGAAGCGACCAACTAGAGAGCGACAACAGCCATGTACATGCATTAAAATTAATAAACATTGGATGCAAGCATGAGTAGGATATAATCTACCATGAACATAAATATCATGAAGGCTATGTTGATTTTGTTTCAACTACATTAGTGAACATGTGCCAAGTCAAGTCACTTAAATCATTCAAAGGAGGATACCACCCCATCATACCACATCATAATCATCTCAATAGCATGTTGGCACACAAGGTAAATCATTATAACTCATAGCTAATCAAGCATGGCACAAGCGACTATGATCTCTAATTGTCATTGCAAACATGTTTATTCAAAATAAGCTGAATCAAGAACGAGGGACTCATATTTACAAAAACAAAAGAGGTCGAGTTCATACCAGCTTTTTTCATCTCAGTCAGTCCATCATATATCATCATAATTGCCTTTCACTTGCACGACCGAATGGTGTGAATAATAATAAGAGTGTACGTGCATTGGACTAAGCTGGAATCTGCGAGCATTCAATAAATAGGAGAAGACAAGGCAATATGGGCTCTGGGTTAAATCAACAATAATGCATATAAGAGCCACTTCAACAATTTAATTATGGTCTTCTCCTACTGACCCCCAAAGAAAAGAAATAAAACTATTTACACGGGAAAGCTCCCAACAAGCAAAATAAGAACGGGAAATATTTTGGGTTTTCTTTTTAATTATTACTACTACAGCAGGAAAATAAACTACTACTATTTTTTTTTGTTTTTTCTTAAGGTTTAACAAACACTCAAGAAGAAAACAGGAAAAAGAAAATAAACTAGCATGGATATTACAGTGAAAAAGTATGAGCACCGACATCTAGCAATGAGTGTGTGTGAACATAAATGTAATGTCGGTGAGAAATACGTACTCCCCCAAGCTTAGGCTTTTGGCCTAAGTTGGTCTATGGCCACGGCTGGCCTGGCGGATATCCATAATAATAGTTGTTGGGGTCGTACTGTGATGAGGAAAAATAGTTGGGATCATACTATGATGAAGAAGAGGACTCTGACTGCCACTGGCTGACAGTCATCTCTGGATCCCAAGAATAAACAGATTGTCGTGGAGGCTCATCTTGTGGCTCCTGTTCCGGGGCTGGTGCAGGATTCTTGTAAGCTTGGACGGCAGCCCACGTAACGAGGTAGGGTCCTACAAAATTAAACAAAGAAGGAGCAGGCAGGATAATAGTCTTAGAATGATGTTTGTTAAAGAACAATTGATACTTAAGCTCTCCTGCCCTATTCTTAACAATAAAATCATGTGCCACCATACTTTTATGATCTAGATAAACACGGGGCAGCACCTTTTCTTTCTTCTCAGCATGCCTAATAGGTATGTTAAAATGTGCAGCTAGGCGTGTGGCATAGACGCCTCCAAAGATGGGGCCTTTGGTATGGTTCATACTTAACCGTCTAGCAATAATACCACCCATACTAAAAGTGTTATCACTGTATAAACCGTGGTGCAGAATAATTATATCAGGGATACTAAGGTTTCCACAGTTTCTGCGTCCAATTAAACAACGACTAGCAAATAATGCAAAGTAACATAAAACAGGAAAATGTATGCTAGTGATTCGTGCATCGGAATCCTTCCTAGTTTCTCCTACAGTGATAGTATCAATAAACCCAGCCACATCATCATAATGTGGTTCTTCTGTCTTGCCCTCAAAAGGGACTAAACAAATCTGACAGAAATCATAAAGTGACATCTCCTTATGCTCATCATATAAATGAAACTCCACCGTAGGTGGTGAGTTCCTAGAATGAAAATGAAAGTTTTGCACAAAAGTATTTGTGAGTAAGAGATAATGATTGCATTGGTCGTGGAGGAAAGCGGTGAGGCCTGCATTGTGAGCCAATTCATGAAAATCTTCATAGATACCGGCTGCTCTCAACAAATCATCAAAAGGCCATTCACACGCCCGAATCTCCGCGGTGCGCGGCAAATTATACTTAGGCTTCGGTGCCTTTTCCTTCGAGCTTTGGCTCGATGAGCCCCTCAAAAATCTCCTCATTATTTTTCTAAAATAATCTGAAATTTTTAGTAACTTCAAAAAAAAGTGAGCCAACTTCAATAAAACTGATAGCAACTACTCCTACAAGTGCCTAGAGCCTATATCAAGCATTAGAACTACTTGGAACCATATAAATTTAACATGCAAGCTCAAGAACATGGTCACCTACGCAGCACAAATTTGCAAAGAATAAAGCACTAGAAAAAAAACTAATTGGACCAATGGAGGAGTCACATACCAAGGAACAATCTCCCCAAGCAGTTTTGCGAGAGGTGCTTTGAGCAAGGAGATCGAAAATCACAGCAAAAGTGGCTGGAACTCGTGCTTGAGTTGGTTTTTCGGGTTTGTGTGAGACAGAGGAAGAAGATGGGTGCTGGGATAAGTGGAGGAGGGCCACCGTGGGCCCACGAGGCAGGGGGCGCGCCCTAGGGGGGGCGCCCACCACCCTTGTGGCCAGGTGACAGCCCCTCCCATGGTAATTTTTGCATAGTAAATCCTCAAATATTCCCGAAAAAATCATATTAAATTGGCATGGCATTCTGAGGACTTTTATTTTTGGGATATTTTTATATTGCACGAATAAGCCAGGAAACAGACAGAAAAATACTATTTTAAATTTATTTAATCTAAATAACAGAAAGTAAAAGAGAAGGTACAAAAGGTGGTGCTTCTAGTTTCGTCCATCTCATGCTCATCAAAAAGAATCCACTAACAAGGTTGATCAGGTCTTGTTAACAAACTCATTCCGATAATCATGAAACCAGAGAAATTTCGAATAACACTAAGTTACCTCAACGGGGATATGCACATCCCCAGTAATAAGAATATCATATTTCTTCTTGACAGTAGGAAGAGGAAATTTAAAACCTCCAAATATAATTGATGGAATTTTTCCAATAGAGTTGATAGTATGAACTTGAGGTTGTTTCCTCGGAAAGTGTACCGTATGCCCATTACCATTAACATGAAAAGTGACATTGCCTTTGTTGCAATCAATAATAGCCCCTGCAGTATTAAGAAAAGGTCTTCCAAGAATAATAGACGTATTATCATCCTCGGGAATATCAAGAATAACAAAGTCCGTTAAAATAGTAACGTTTGCAACCACAACAGGCACATCCTCACAAATACCGACAGGTATAGCAGTTGATTTATTAGCCATTTGCAAAGATATTTCAGTAGGTGTCAGCTTATTCAAGTCAAGTCTACGATATAAAGAGAGAGGCATAACACTAACACCGGCTCCAAGATCACATAAAGCAGTTTTAATATAATTTCTTTTAATGGAGCAAGGTATAGTAGGTACTCCGGGGTCTCCAAGTTTCTTTGGTATTCCACCCTTAAAAGTATAATTAGCAAGCATGGTGGAAATCTTAGCTTCCGATATCTTTCTTTTATTAGTAATGATATCCTTCATATATTTAGCATAAGGATTTGTTTTGAGCACATCAGTTAATCTCATACGCAAAAAGATAGGCCTAATCATTTCAGCAAATCGCTCAAAATCCTTGTCATCCTTTTTCTTGGATGGTTTCGGAGGAAAGGGCATGGGTTTCTGAACCCAAGGTTCGCTTTCTTTACCATATTTCCTAGCAACAAAGTCTCTTTTATCATAATGTTGATTCTTTGATTGTGGGTTATCAAGATCAACAGCAGGTTCAATTTCTACATCATTATCATTACTAGGTTGAGCATTATTATGAACATCATCATTAATATTTTCATTAGGTTCATGTTCATTACCAAATTGTGTTTCAGCATCAGACATAGAAATATCATTTGGATTATCAGGTGGTTCAACAATAGGTTCACTAGAAGTTTGCACAGTTCTATCATTTTTCTTCTTTTTCTTTTTAGAAGAACTAGGAACATCAATATTATTTCTTTGAGAATCTTGCTCGATTCTCTTAGGGTGGCCTTCAAGATACAAAGGTTCCCGAGTCATTCTACCAGTTCTAGTAGCCACTCTAATAGCATAATAATTTTTCTTATTATTCATTTCATTAAGCACTTCTTTTTGAGCCTTAAGTACTTGTTCTACTTGAGTGGTAACCATAGAAGCATGTTTGCTAACAAGTTTAAGTTCACCTTTGATATTAGCCATATAATCACCCAAGCATCTAATCATATAAGCATTTTCTTTTAATTGTCTACCAAAATAAGCATTGAAGTCGTCTTGCTTAAACATAAAGTTATCAAACTCATCCAAGCACTGACTAGCAATTTTAGTAGGAGAGACTTCAGCTTTATCATATCTATAGAGAGAATTTACCTTACTACCTGTGTCGGGATATCGAGATCAGGAGGTTCTTCAGTAAATAAAGAATTAAGATCATATGTTTCTTCAACAGGCGGTGAATTAAGACCATGTATTTCTTCAATAGGAGGTAAATTCTTAACGTCTTCAGCTTTAATACCTTTTTCTTTCATAGATTTCTTTGCCTCTTGCATATCTTCGGGACTGAGAAATAGAACACCTCTCTTCTTCGGAGTTGGTTTGTGAATAGGTTCAGTAATTGGAGCAGGAGTTGGCTCAGGAGCTGGCTCAGGAGGTGCCCAATTATTTTCATTTGTCAACATATTATTCAATAGAATTTCAGCTTCATCCGGTGTTCTTTCCCTAAAAAGAGAACCAGCAAAACTATCCAGGTAATCTCTGGAAGCATCAGTTAGTCCATTATAAAAGATATCAAGTAATTCAGGGTTCTTAAGAGGATGATCAGGCAAAGTATTAAGTAACTTGAGAAGCCTCCCCCAAGCTTGTGGGAGACTCTCTTCTTTAATTTGCATGAAGTTGTATATTTCCCTCAAAGCAGCTTGTTTCTTATGAGCAGGGAAATATTTAGCAGATAAGTAATAAATCATATCCTGGGGACTATGCACACAACCAGGATCAAGAGAATTAAACCATATCTTAGCATCACCCTTTAATGAGAACGGAAATATTTTGAGTATATAAAAGTAACGCGATCTCTCATCATTAGTAAACAGGGAAACTATATCATTTAACTTAGTAAGATGTGCCACAACAGTTTCAGATTCATAGCCATAAAATGGATCAGATTCAACCAAAGTAATTATATCAGGATCAACAGAGAATTCATAATCCTTATCAGGAACACAAATAGGTGAAGTAGCAAAAGCAGGGCCGGATTTCATTTTATCTCTAAGTGATTCTTTGTTCCATTTAATTAATAACCTCTTAAGCTCATATCTATCTCTGCAAGCTAAAATAGCGGCAGAAGATTCCATATCAAAAAGATAACCCTCAGGAATAACATGCATATTTTCATCATCACTATCATCATCGTATTTAGATTCAATAATTTCTTTTTCTCTAGCCCTAGCAATTTGTTCATCAAGAAATTCACCATGGGGCACAGTAGTATCAGGCATAGAAGCAGTTTCATCATAAGTATCATGCATAGCAGAAGTGGCATCATCAATAACATGCGACATATCAGAACGAATAGCAGAAGCAGGTGTAGGTGTCGCAAACTTACTCCTAACAGAAGGTGAATCAAGTGCAGAGCTAGATGGCAGTTCCTTACCTCCCCTCGTAGTTGAGGGATAGATCTTGGTTTTTGGATCTCTCAAGTTCTTCATAGTGTCCAGCAGATATAAATCCCAAGTGACTCAAAGAATAGAGCTATGCTCCCCGGCAACGGCGCCAGAAATTAGTCTTGATAACCCACAAGTATAGGGGATCGCAACAACTCTCGAGGGTAGAGTATTCAACCCAAATTTATTGATTCGACACAAGGGGAGCCAAAGAATATTCTCAAGTATTAGCAGCTGAGTTGTCAATTCAACCTAACCTGGAAACTTAGTATCTGCAGCAAAGTGTTTAGTAGCAAAGTAATATGATAGTGGTGGTAGCGGCAACAAAAGTAAAGACAACAAAAGTAATGTTTTTGGTATTTTGTAGTGATTGTAACAGTAGCAGCGGGAAAGTAAATAAGCGTAAACCAGTATATGGAAAACTCGTAGGCACCGGATCAGTGATGGATAATTATGCCGGATGCGGTTCATCATGTAACAGTCATAACATAGGGTGACACAGAACTAGCTCCAATTCATCAATGTAATGTAGGCATGTATTCCGTATATAGTCATACGTGCTTATGGAAAAGAACTTGCATGACATCTTTTGTCCTACCCTCCCGTGGCAGCGGGGTCCTATTGGAAACTAAGGGATATTAAGGCCTCCTTTTTAATAGAGAACCGGAACAAAGCATTAGCACATAGTGAATACATGAACTCCTCAAACTATGGTCATCACCGGGAGTGGTCCCGATTATTGTCACTTCGGGGTTGCCGGATCATAACACATAGTAGGTGACTATAGACTTGCAAGATAGGATCAAGAACTCACATATATTCATGAAAACATAATAGGTTCAGATCTAAAATCATGGCACTCGGGCCCTAGTGACAAGCATTAAGCATAGCAAAGTCATAGCAACATCAATCTTAGAACATAATGGATACTAGGGATCAAACCCTAACAAAACTAACTCGATTACATGATAAATCTCATCCAACCCATCACCGTCCAGCAAGCCTACGATGGAATTACTCACGCACGGCGGTGAGCATCATGAAATTGGTGATGGAGGATGGTTGATGATGACGACGGCGACGAATCCCCCTCTTCGGAGCCCCGAACGGACTCCAGATCAGCCCTCCCGAGAGGTTTTAGGGCTTGGCGGCGGCTCCATATCATAAAACGCGATGATTTCTTCTCTCTGATTTTTTTCTCTCCGAAAGCAAACATATAGAGTTGGAGTTGGCGTCGGAGGGCATCCAGGGGGCCCACGAGGTAGGGGGTGCGCCCTAGGGGGGGCGCCCCCCGCCCTCGTGAGAAGGGTGTGGGCCCCCTGGTCTTCATCTTTGGTGAGGATTTTTTATTATTTTTTCTAAGATGTTCCGTGGAGTTTCAGGTCATTGCGAGAATATTTGTTTTCTGCACATAAAACAACACCATGGCAATTCTGCTGAAAACAACGTCAGTCCGGGTTAGTTCCATTCAAATCATACAAGTTAGAGTCCAAAACAAGGGCAAAAGTGTTTGGAAAAGTAGATACGACGGAGACGTATAATAAATTATGCATGGTGGCTTTGCCACAAATACGATGTCAACTATATGATCATGCAAGGCAATATGACAATGATGAAGTGTGTCATAAGAAACGGAACGGTGGAAAGTTGCATGGCAATATATCTCGGAATGGCTATGGAAATGCCATAATAGGTAGGTATGGTGGCTGTTTTGAAGAAGATATAAGGAGGTTTATGTGTGATAGAGCGTATCATATCACGGGGTTTGGATGCACAGGCGAAGTTTGCACCAACTCTCAAGGTGAGAAAGGGCAATGCACGGTACCGAAGAGGCTAGCAATGATGGAAGGGTGAGAGTGCATATAATCCATGGACTCAACATTAGTAATAAAGAACTCACATACTTATTGCAAAAATCTACAAGTCATCAAAAACCAAGTATTACGCGCATGCTCCTAGGTGGATAGATTGGTAGGAAAAGACCATCGCTCGTCCCCGACCGCCACTCATAAGGAAGACAATCAAATAACACCTCATGTTTCAAATTTGTTACACAATGTTTACCATACGTGCATGCTACGGGACTTGCAAACTTCAACACAAGTATTGTTCAAATTCACAACTACTCAACTAGCACAACTTTGATATCACTATCTCCATATCTCAAAACAATCATCAAGTATCAAACTTCTCTTAGTATTCAATGCACTTATATGAAAGTTTTTATTAGGCCTAAAAGCAAATTGCCATGTTGTACTAAAGGACTCTCAAAATAATATAAGTGAAGCATGAGAGATCAATTATTTCTATAAAATAAAACCACCACCGTGCTCTAAAAATATATAAGTGAAGCACCAGAGCAAATGACAAACTACTCCAAAAGATATAAGTGAAGATCAATGAGTAGTCGAATAATTATGCAACTATGTGAAGACTCTCTAACATTTAAGAATTTCAGATCTTGGTATTTTATTCAAACAGAAAGCAAAACAAAGTAAAATGACATTCTAAGAATGGCAAACATCATGTGAAGAAGCAAAAACTTAGGATCAACCGAAACTAACCAATAGTTGTTGAAGAAGAAAGGTGGGATGCCAACTGGGGCATCCCCAAGCTTAGACGCTTGAGACTTCTTGAAATATTATCTTGGGATGCCTTGGGCATCCCCAAGATTGAGCTTTTGTGTCTTGTTAATTCCTCTCATATCATGGTCTCCCTAAATCTCAAAAGCTTCATCCACACAAAACTCAACAAGGACTCGTGAGATAAGTTAGTATAAACCAATGCAAAAACCTTACCATACTCTACTATAGCAAATAACTAAAATTATTATTCAACATTGAATACTAAATGCCTCTGCATATTTAATAGTCCTATCCTAAAATAGAATCATTAAAGAAGCAAACATATGCAAACAATGCAAACATAACAGCAATCTGCCTAAACAGGATAGTCTGTAAAGAGTGCAGCAAGATCCATACTTCCCTACCTCCAAAAATTATGAAAGAAAATTCCCACTGTATTAAATTTATCATAGCTTATTATGCAAAAGGTTTCAACATTTTATCACATTCTGACTTTTCTAGGTATTTTTTGCAACAGCGGTAAACTTTCTGTTTTCAAACAACAACATGTGGACTTGTAAAATAGGCATAGTAAAGGCTATTAATGCCACTTTTATTGAAATAAAATATGAAAAACATTGTTCTAAATAACAGCAAGAAAATCCTAACAAAATAAATTGACGCTCCAAGCAAAACACATATCATGTGGTGAATAAAAATATAGCTCCAAGTAAAGTTACCGATGAACGAAGACGAAAGAGCGGATGCCTTCCAGGGCATCCCCAAGCTTAGGATCTTGGTTGTACTTGAATATTGCCTCGGGGTGCCTTGGGCATCCCCAAGCTTAGGCTCTTGCCACTCCTTATTCCATAGTCCATCGAATCTTTACCCAAAACTTGAAAACTTCACAACACAAAACTTAACAGAAAACTCGTAAGCTCCGTTAGTATAAGAAAATAAACCACCACTTAGGTACTGTTGTGAACTCATTATAAATTCATATTGGTGTAATATCTACTGTATTCCAACTTCTCCATGGTTCATACCCTCCGATATTACTCATAGATTCATCAAAATAAGCAAACAACACAAAGAAAAAAAATCTGTCAAAAACAGAACAGTCAGTAGTAATCTGTATCAAACGTATACTTCTGGAACTCATAAAATTCTCAAACAAATTGGTGGACCTTAGGAATTTGTATATTAATCATCTGCAAAAAATAATCAACTTAATTGCACTCTCCAGTAAAAAATGGCAGCTAATCTCGTGAGCGCATAAGTTTCTGTTTTTTACAGCAAGATCGCAAAGACTTTCCCCAAGTCTTCCCAAAGGTTCTACTTGGCACAAACACTAACTAAAAGCATACAATCACATCTAAACAGAGGCTATATGAATTATTAAAGCAAGTAACAAAAATAAAATTGGGTTGCCTCCCAACAAGCGCTATCGTTTAACACCCCTAGCTAGGCATGATGATTTCAATGATGCTCACATAAAAGATAATAATTGAAACATAAAGAGAGCATCATGAAGAATATGACTAGCACATTTAAGCCTAACCCACTTCCTATGCATAGGGATTTTGTGAGCAAACAACTTATAGGAACAATAATCAACTAGCATAGGAAGGCAAAACAAGCATAACTTTAAAACTTTAAGCACATAGGGAGGAATCTTGATATTATTGCAATTCCTACAAGCATATGTTCTTCCCTCATAATAATTTTCAGTAGCATCATGAATGAATTCAAAAATATAACCATCACATAAAGCATTCTTTTCATGATCTACAAGCATAGAAAATTTACTGCTCTCCACATAAGGAAAATTCTTCTCATTCGGAATAGTAGTGGGAGCAAACTCAACAAAATAATTATCATGTGAGGCATAATCCAATTGAAAACTAAAATCATAATGAGAAGTTTCATGGTTATCATTATTTTTAGTAGCATACAAGTCATCACAATAATCATCATAGATAGCAACTTTGTTCTCATAATCAATTGGAACCTCTTCCGAAATAGTGGAATCATTACTAAATAAAGTCATGACCTCTCCAAATCAACTTTCATAATTATCATAATAAGATTCAACACCCTCCAAAATAGTGGGATCATTACTTCCTAAAGTTGACACTCTTCCAAACCCACTTTCATCAATATAATCATCATAAATAGGAGGCATGCTATCATCAAAATAAATTTGCTCATCAAAACTTGGTGGACAAAAAATATCATCTTCATTAAACATAGCATCCCCAAGCTTGTGGCTTTGCATATCATTAGCATCACATATATCCAAGGAATTTATACTAACAACATTGCAATCATGCTCATCATCCAAATATTTAGTGCCAAACATTTTAATACATTCTTATTCTAACACTTTGGCACAATTATCGGAATCCTTATTTTCATGAAAGACATTAAAAAAATGAAGCATATGAGGTATCCTTAATTCCATTTTTGTAGTTTCCTTTTATAGACTAAACTAGTGATAAAACAAGAAACTAAAAGAATTGATTGCAAGATCTAAAGATATACCTTCAGGCGCTAACCTCCCCGGCAACGGCGTCAGAAAAGAGCTTGATATCTACTACACAACCTTCTTCTTGTAGACGTCATTGGGCCTCCAAGTGCAGAGGTTTGTAGGATAGCAACAAATTTCCCTGAAGTGGATGACCTAAGGTTTATCAATCCGTGGGAGGCATAGGATCAAGATGGTCTCTCTCAAGCTACCCTGCAACCAAATAACAAAGAGTCCCTTGTGTCCCCAACACACCCAATACAATGGTAAATTGTATAGGTGCACTAGTTCGGCGAAGAGATGGTGATACAAGTGCAATATGGATGGTAGATATAGGTTTTTGTAATCTGAAAATATAAAAACATCAAGGTAACTAATGATAAAACTTAGCACAAATGGTATTGCAATATGTTGAAACAAGGCCTAGGGTTCATACTTTCACTAGTGCAAGTTCTCTCAACAATAATAACATAACTGGATCATATAACTATCCCTCAACATGCAACAAAGAGTCACTCCAAAGTCACTAATGGAGGAGAACAAACGAAGAGATTATGGTAGGGTACGAAACTACCTCAAAGTTATCCTTTCTAATCGATCTATTCAAGAGTCCGTAGTAAAATAACATGAAGCTATTCTTTCCGTTCAATCTATCATAGAGTTCGTACTAGAATAACACCTTAAGACACAAATCAACCAAAACCCTAATGTCACCTAGATACTCCAATGTCACCTCAAGTATCTGTGGGTATGATTATATGATATGCATCACACAATCTCAGATTCATCTATTCAACCAACACAAAGAACTCCCCAAAGTTTCTACCAGAGAGTCAAGATGAAAACGTGTGCCAACCCCTATTCATAAGTTCACATGGTCACAGAACTCGCAAGTTGATCACCAAAACATACATCAAGTGGATCACATGATATCCCATTGTCACCATAGATAAGCACGTGCAAGACATACATCAAGTGTTCTCAAATCCTTAAAGACTCAATCCGATAAGATAACTTCAAAGGGAAAACTCAATTCATCACAAGAGATTAGAGGGGGAGAAACATCATAAGATCCAAATATAATAGCAAAGCTCGTGATACATCAAGATCGTATCACCTCAAGAACACGAGAGAGAGAGAGAGATCAAACACATAGCTACTGGTACATACCCTCAGCCCCGAGGGAGAACTACTCCCTCCTCGTCATGGAGAGCACCAGGATGATGAAGATGGCCACCAGAGAGGGATTCCCCCCTCCGGCAGGGTGCCAGAATGGGTTTAGATAGGTTTTCTATGGCTACGGAGGCTTCTGGCGGTGGAACTCCCGATCTATTCTATTCCCTGATGTTTTTAGGTTATATGGATGTATAGGCGAAAGAAGTCGGTCAGGGGAGCCACGAGGGGCCCACGAGGGCGGGGGCGCGCCCAGGGGGGCAGGCGCGCCTCCCTGCCTCGTGGCCACCTCGAAGCTTCCTTGACTTCAACTCCAAGTCTCCTGGATCACGTTCGTTCCAAAAATCACGCTCCCAAAGGTTTCATTCCGTTTGGACTCCGTTTGATATTCCTTTTCTGCGAAACACTAAAACAAGGGAAAAACAGAAACTGGCACTGGGCTCTGGGTTAATAGGTTAGTCCCAAAAATAATGTAAAAGTGTTTAATAGAGCCCATAAACATCCAAAACAGATAATATAATAGCATGGAACAATCAAAAATTATAGATACGTTGGAGACGTATTAGCCTCCACCTCCATCTCCATCTCCGCTTCCACCTCGCCGAAGAGCGCGTTGTTCTCCGCCTATTCTTGCCAAAGGAAGCACCAGTTGGACTCCACGTATGCCTCATCCTGGATGGACTCCAGGATGGTTGTCTGCTCGGCCATCTCCACCACTTGGGCGATGGCGAACTCCGCCATGGCCTCCTACATGGTGAAGCACGCAACCAGCACCAACTCCATAGGCTCTGGCTGATGCTCGTCCTCCGCCTCCTCCTCCAGCTCTGGTGAGTCCAGAGGCAGGCCCGCTACGATCTAGGCCGTGCGCCTCACTTGGATCTCCTCCTCGATCTGGGAACGATGCTCTGGTGTTAGCATAGTGTAAGTGGATTTCTTTTTCCAGGCCATGTTAGGCGGCGAGGGAAGAAGAAGGTGGAGATGGATAGAAATGTGCTCAGGCTAGCGGTGCAGAGAGTGAGGAAGAGGTTGTCTAGGGTTGGGGATGCCAGCCGGCTTAAATAGCCCAACTTTGCCCTCTGGCGACTAGCCTGAGTGGTGCCATGCAGCGTTCACACCCCCACGGAAGGAGACGCCCGTCAGACTATTGGGTTTCCAGGAAATTCCATGTGGGACCCGACCATCAGTCCGACATGGCAGACGCGCCCAGTCGTGCTTGGGCCTCCCAATATCCACCCCATATTTGGGCTGGATATGAGGGGTGCCGGTCAACCCGGGTGTTTGAGGCATGTTTGAGGCGCCCGCCTAAGTCGGCTTTTTTATCGGTCACTAATCAGGGTGTCTGCCCGGGCATATGTGTATGTGTGTGTGTGGGGGGGGGTGAGGCACCCAGTTGTAGATGCTCTTACTTATTTTATTCTTCTTGTTGTGCATCTTCTCAGTCTATCTCTCTTTTTTGGTTTTGTTTGGAATTTTTTCTTTGATTTTATTCATTATTTGTTTTTCTTCACTTCTCCTCCTCCTCCTCCTCCTTCTTCTTCTTCTTCTTCTTCTTCTTCTTCTTCTTCTTCTTCTTCTTCTTCTTCTTTCTTTTTCATTTGATTAAATTCATGAACATTTCCTTGAATTTGTGAACTTTTTCAAATCTATGAACTTCTTTTTTCAATCCATGAACTTTTTTCAAATGAGTGAATGTTTTCCAGTTTCTCAAACTTTACCAAATTCATGAACTTTTTTTTTCAAATTTGTGAACCTTTTCCAAATCGATGATTTTTTTCAGTTTCACGAACTTTTTCCAAATTCATGGACTGTTTTGTCAATTTGTGAACTTTCTTGTGCAAGTGATCAACTGACCGCTGTAATTGACGTCCCTGCCACATGCACGCTTGTCGTTACATGTGCCAGAAATTTTATAACACCAACACACATAAAAGATGTTTTTCCGGTTTGGTGTTCGGTTTGTCAATTTTTATGCCCACCATTAGCTCCAAGGACGAAAAAGGTTGGCGAAATTGAAAAAAATTCATAGATTTAAAAATAATTCATAAATTTGACAATTTTTTTGTGAAATTACAAAAGTTAATCGATTTGGAAAAAAGTTAACAAATTAAATAATTTTGTCACAGGAGGCCACCCGACTGAGCCACTCCATTGTCGTGCGCAAAAACAAGGAAAAATTAAAATAACATTTTAAGTAACCGTTTAAATTATGATTTTAAATATATTTTTTCCTTCAAACCTGGCATGGATGCTTACTATGGGCAGACCCACCTGCTGCCAAAGTTGAGGTCATTTCATGAATGTCCCAAAAAACACCATGTTCAACGAAGTGTGTTCAGATAGAGGCGAGAAGGCTTCATTTGAGACATGTTTTTTCTGGCGGCTGTCAAATGAACCCAAATGTTTTTCATGAGCTTGTATGACCAATTAAAGGCATCATGCGAAGTTGTTTTGGTTTCTGATAAATTCTGTATTTTCTAGAGTTTTCTCAGTCAAAAAGCCAATAAATGATCAGACATATCGGAATTTTCATACATTGTCGGAAATCGTTTAAACTTGACATGGATGCCTACCATGGCCACACTCACCCGCTTGCAAAGTTTGGGGTCATTTAAAATATGTCCAAACATAGACCATGTTCAATGGAGGGTGTTCAGCTAGGCCAAAAGGCTCTGTCTAAGAGGATGTTGTTTTTTGACATCCTTAAAATGTCCCTAATTCTTTTTCATGGCCTTATACGAGAAATTCGAGGAACCATGTCAAGTTGTTTTGGTTTTCGACAATTTTAGTATTTTTCTGGTGTCTTCTCAGTCAAAAAAGACAGATAAATGGTCAGATGTGTCGCAACTTGCATATCGTGTTGGAAATCATTTAACCCTAGCATGGCTGTTTACAATGGGCATGCCCACCTGCTTGCAAAAGTTGGGATCATTTCAGAAATATCCAAAACTAGATCATGTTCAACAGAGGGTGTTTCGATAGGCCAGAAGGATCCGTTTAAAAGCACATTGTTTTTCGATATCCATCAAATGCCCCAAAAAAATTCAATAGTTTCTATGACCAATTCAAGGCATTATGCCAAGTTGTTTGTATTTTTGACTAGCTTTTTTTCTTAGTTTTCTCGGTGAAAAAGACCGATAAATGGCCAGACGTGCCGCATAGTACAAATGATGTCAGAAGTCGTTCAAACCTGGCATGTATGCCACATATGTCTGTGTGAGGCTACTGCAGGAAATTGGGGTTATTTATCCATGGCCCACAAAAAACACCAATTGTGAGGAGTGTGCTGGACTATGGCAGACAGATAAATCCGTGAGCATGTAGTGTTTTCCTTATTTGAATGCTTCAATTATTTCATTATTTGATATTTCCATCATTATCAATCAACATGAACATTTTCATAAAATGTTCACTTTTTCTAAATTTGTTCAAAAATTCAAAAATATTCCTATTTTTAAGACTTGTTCACAAATTCAAAAACTGTTCGCGGTTTTCAAATATATTTGGGAATTTTAAATATTGTTTCTATTTGTAAATTTTGTTCATAAATTCAAAAAGTACTCAGGAATTTCAAAAACCATTTGTGTTTTTATTATTTTTCGGAAATTCAAAATGTTTACATTTTTTCAAAATATGTTCACAAAATTTAAAAATGTGTATGTTTTGAAAAAAAGTTGGATTATTTAGAATTTGTTTGCGTTTGTACAAAAACTATTCTGAAATTGAAAAAAAATCAAAATTTCTTGCTTTTCTAAAAATGTTCATGTTTTAAAAAGGATATGGAATTTTAAAAATATTACAATAATCTTTCTGGTCCGCTACAGTATCCAGTTCAGTCTGTGCCACTACCTGGTTCGGTCGCTACAATACCCTCTATCCTATGTGTCGTGGAATTGTCACGGCAGATGTCCTCTTGCAAGGACTTAATGGTGGAGCCATCGCAACTAGGAAGCTTAAAGGGGTTAATCGGGACAAAGGACACACGAGGTTTATACTAGTTCAGCCCCTTGCGGTGAAGGAAGGCCTACGTCTAGTTGGGTTGGTATTGCTTGAGGTTTCGATGACCAGGGAGCAAGATACGCTATGCCCGGTTCTCGATTGGTTGTCTTCTTGTCCTAAGCCACCAGCGGGTCGTCCCCTTATATACACGGGTCGATGCCCTACGGCTTACAGAGTCCCGGCCGGCTCATAAACAGTGTCCGGCTCGGTGACTAGTTACTTCTACCTTACAATACAAGTCACGCCCTCATGGCGGTTTATCGCTATGGGCCATAAATCGCCTGTGGGCTTTTAGACCCTTTACTGAACCGCCATCTTCACGTCTTGGTCTTGGGCTTCAGATGGGCTTCTCTTTGCGTAACCCGGCCCCTCCTGGGCGGCTTACATAAATAGTTATATCCCCAACATTAGGCCCCAGATTGATCTGAACCGGTTCATGTCAATCTTTTAAAAACCTTATGAACTGGCCTTCAGTCTTCCGTTTTGTGCGGAGATTTTAACCCGCCGTGACGTCATCATCTGGATCCGGGTTTAATCTCCGTGACGTCATCATCAATAAAACTCATATTTTATTCCGTCATATCCTCCAACGGATCTTTGCCTTTACTGACCATCCCAAGAATCGAGGCATCGGGGCCGCTGGATAATGATGCCTTGGTCTCCTCGTTTCTCGCGCCGTCTTTGTTGGCCCCTCCTTATAAATAGATGTGACCTAGGGCTTTTTCATTTCCTTCAGTCGTCTTCCTCCTCATACCTCCTTCTTTGCTGCTCAAGCTCCGCTGCCGCCGCCGTCGAACTCCTCGTCTTCATCGACCCAGGCCGCTGCATCACCCTGATTCTGACCAGAAAACGACGGCGACCCTCCGCAGCTCTTCCGCATCTGTGAGTTCCTCTTTTTCCCCTTTCTCAGATCTGCATTGAAATTGTCTTGAGTTCGTCGGCGTTCTTCACCGCCCGACGCAGACCTCCTTTAGTTTTCTCCTCGAATGCCTTGTTCAGATTATAAAACAACATAGAACTGTTGTGGAAAATATTTGTGCTTATCCTGTATAAGAACAGATCTCAATTCCCTTGTTTTGGAAACCCTCCGTGAGTATATGAACTTCTCTGTACTATTTTTAGGTCTAGAAGTATTTTCTTTTCCAGAACATCGTTTGACCCAAAATAATGATTGCAACTTGTGAAACCTGTTTGTTCCACACTTAGCCAAAAAACTGCATCTGTTGACTCTGTTTCAGCCATAGTAATTCATGTGACCGGTTTAAGATAATACCGGTTGTCAGCACCGCTTGCTTCTGGCGACTTAAGAAAACCTTAATCATCTTTAATACCTGCAGCTGTTAAACATTATCACATAGTTACCTGTATGTCATTAGGCCCCTTCTCAAGCCGCCATCTTAAATAACTCAATAATGCTTATTTTCCGGGTTATAATAAACCGGAAAATTTCCTTTATATTGTTGTAGGCTTCAATTTACCCAATGGCACCCAAAGCTGTTAAACCTCCGATTACCTGCAACTAGGTCCCATCCATTGTTACAGAGAGCAAACTGTCCGAGTTTGTAAAGTCTGGCCATCTGCCCAAGAAGGATATCATGTCTTATCGTGCTCCTGACCCGTCTGAAGAGAAACCTCAACCCAAGGAAGGGGAGGTGATTATTTTTACCGATCACATGAGCCGGGGATTTGCTCCTCCCGGTTCAAAATTCTTTAGAGACGTTTTGCACTTGTTTGACTTAAGACCTCAAGACATCGGGCCCAATTCCGTGTCAAATATCTGCAACTTCCAAGTTTTCTGTGAGGTCTACCATGGAGAAGAACCCATCCTACTTTTGTTCAGGGAATTGTTCTATTTGAACCGGCAGAATGAGCGGGCCGACGGGCCCAGTCTGGAGATTGGTGGTATATCAATTCAAAGGCGGAGAGACTGCCTGTTCCCTTATGCTGAATTGCTGAGTCATCCAAAGGACTGGAACCATACATGGTTCTACTGCCAACATACTTCTTCGGCTGGCGAAAACCCGCTGCTCGGCTTCCGTGCATTGCGCCTTGAACCTACTCACCCGCTGCCGGATAAGTTGACTGTTATTGAACGTCTGCCACTCACCCCAAAGTCAAGAAGATTAAAGCTCTTTTAGGGAATGGCTTAGATGGCATTGACCTGGTCCGAGTCTGGGTTGCTTGGAGAATAATTCCGTTAAGTCGCCGCCCCGGCTTAATGTGTAATTATTCAGGCGAGAAAGATGACCCTCAGCGTCATAGTCCTGATGACTTACGAGATGACGTAGTGGAAGCTACAACTCAGTCTTTGTTGAAAGAGGGCATAGTGAATAGTAACGCCTTCGGCTTACTACCTTTTTGCAAGAAGAACCCGGCCCCTGCAGTAAGTTTCCAGCCGTCGGGTTTATTTTTTATCATGTTATGCTGTATTCTTACGCATAACCCTTTATAACCTTTTACAGGCAAATGATAACTTCTGGAAAATCCAATATGATCATGAGGTGGCCAAGAAAGCCAGGGCGGCCAAGAGAGCCGAAAGGAAAACCACTAAGCCCACCACTTCAAGGAAAAGGAAGCCAAGCGCTTCTGAGCTGTTTCATCTTGATGATACTGATGATAATGAGGAAGAGGTAACTTTTTAATTTTCCTTTCTCCTTTATCATTACCTTACTGATATTAACCTTCTTTCAGGAAGACACGGGCAACAACCAACCCGTCGAGGAAGAGGTAATTATAATCTCCTCCGACTCCGAGCTTCAGCCGCGTCAGAAAATTCGAAGAGTAACCCGGAAAGTAAGATTTTCACACCCTTTGGCTTACCAAGATCCTGACTTTCTTTTGAAGCAACAGCAATTTGAAAACCGGAGGTAGACCCAGACCAGCAAGGATGCAGAGCTATCCTCCGGCTTGCCTGACACAACCCGGAAGCGTCGGACTGAGGTTATCTCCAACTTATACCCCTTTTTACCTTTGGCGGGTCTAATCCGTCAACTTCTCAATTCCTCTGACTCCAATTACCAGGATACCTCTCCTTCATCCGGCGAGTCCATGCAATCAAACATGCCGGCTTTTAAGACTGCCCCTGGGTAATATCCGTTTATTCACCTTATGTTTTTCTTTCTTCATGTTTCTTTACTTATTTCTCTGCTTTGCCCACAGCGTGCAGGTTAAGCCCAGGAAGAAAACCAAGAAGGATAAACCGGCCCAAACCCCTGTGGTGACTGAACCGGAACAGGGTATAGCTGCTCCCGACTCTTCCACACATCAACCGCCGCCTGAGCCGGCTCAAGACATTGCAGAACCAACTTCTGACCCGCCTGCTAAAGATATTCCTGATGATTCTATTAACCCGGAGGCACCTAGCCCGGTTAAAACGGCTAACCCAGAAGTGGAATTTCTCAAGGCTCAATTCGTTGAGCCGGCCAGGCCCACCGTCCTTGCCAAATGCTCGGCTAAAGCGGAGTTGCTAGAACGCCATAAGACCAAGATGGATATCACCGACTATACTCATTTGAGTATTGGAGAGATCGTCTCGGGCTATATCAACCAGGTGCAAAGCAGCCGTGACCTGGAAATTGACATGGTGAAGCAAATACAGCAAAAATCTGAGGTATGACTTATGCTTCCTTACTTTCAATCATACTTACTGTACCAGCCCCCAAGTCTATTGCTTATGAATAAATATGCTGTAGACTTAGAAAAATTGTTAGAGCTGCTTGCCCGGCTTAAAGAAAAAACATTTAAACCGGATGTAACATAATACCTTTAACTTGCGATACACATTAGCCCCCAAGTGCCAAGTATCTTTGCTTGCAAAGTATTTGGGACTTAATATCCAGGACCGGCTTAATAATTTAGAAAGCTTCCGTATACATTAGCCCCCAAGTGTCAAGTATCTTTGTTTGCAAAGTGCTTGGGACTTAATATTATTTACCGTAATCTTGACTACTATCCAATGCAATGCAGGCCACCATAAGTCAATTTGAATCGGAGATTGCTGACTTGAAGAACCGCCTGGCAGCCCAGGAGAGTGAAATTGAAAAGGCCAACTCCAAATTTGAATTCAGCGTCTCTGAACAAGAGAAGCTGAAGAAAAATTTTGAGTCGGAGAAGAAAATTTGGACTAACGAAAAGGCCGGACTGGTGACCCGGGCCGAGACAGCAGAGGCGTCGCTGGCAAACGCAATAGCCGAACTGACCGTCTTACAACGCCAGATATCTCGGATGACCTCAGCGATCTTTGGTAAGTTATCTTAAGCAAGCATTAAATATTGTAAATATTCCTTCAATTGTTACGTGAGGTTTACCTTATACTTACCAATACAGGCCCCAGGAGCACAAACCTCAAGCAGAATACACTGATCAAATTGAAGGCGGTGTATACTCTAGTAGAGCAACTGTACATCGGGTCACAACGTGCCTTGGACGTTGTAGCCTTATCAAATGATGTGCCCCACCTCTTGCAAGATGTGTTACAATGGCTTGCTGTATTTCCTCAGCAGATTCAAGAGTTGAGACGGGCCCAAGAAAGAGCCGGAGCAATAGCCGCTTTGAGTCGGGCCAAAGCCTGGTTACCAGAGCTAGACCCGGCCGACATCGCTCTTGGGTATCCAAGTTTAAAGGAGGATGGCACTCCATTTGATGAAAAGGATTTCACCACCCGCGTGAGGGATATACGCCCTGTGGCCACTCAAATTGGAAACGACACTGACCTCACCAAGTGTCAGCCGGGTTATGACAAGGAGAATCGGAGAATCCCAACGCCGCATTATGACGATGCCAGCCTGATCCCTCCAATCCGTAAGCACACCTTTGCCCCTGAAGTTGACCCAGCCGGTTTAATAGATGATGAAGCTGAGTTTGAGGCCTTGAGTGGCATTGACTGGGCCTCATCATCCTTCCAGGACAAAGCAGCCGGCGGAGAGGCGGAGAAGGATAACCCGGAAGCTTCAAGTCAACCCCAAGAGTAGATTGCCAGGCGCCACCTGCTTATGTCGTTGTAGAAAAACAATGCCACATCATTCAGACTCGGGGAGTCTTGTAACAGAGTAGAAAATACTTTGAGTTTTGCTATGCCTTTGCGCACGCTTATGGCCCTTAATACTTGCATAAGCCGCCGTCACTATGCACTTTGTAGTTTATATGAATCTGTTATGTCCTTTGCAGAAATGTCTTGCATTGCCCTGTCATGCTTACAGCTGCTTTTCCGGCTTATATAAGCCAACCCCTGAGGGTAAGTTTAACTCCTGAAAATTGGCACATAAAAGTTCACCTGGTACTTAACAACCTGATGTAACCAGTATTAATCCTGGAGGATTGCAATGTATTCCATTGTATTTTCAAGAGGGTCACAAGATATCCAATGTTGATACTTGTAAAATATGATGAACAAAATTCAAGGGTTTCTGATTCGAATACGATCAGTGAACTGTTCCAAAGGGGTTGAGCTAAGATTCGGATATGATCTGTTAGCCCCGAGTGTCTGTGGCGATGCCGATCAAGTGGGTATCGACAGCTATGTTCTCTTTGGTTCGAATATGACCTATGTTTGAACAGGAAGCCCCCAAGTGACCATAAGAGTTTTTTAATGACGTTGATTCGAATACGATCCACGTCAGACCCAAAGAGGTTAAACTATGATTCAAATATGATCAAGAAGCCCCCAAGTGGGTTTGGCAGTATGCCGATCAAGTGGGTATTGACAGCTATGTTCTCTTTGGTTCGAATACGACCTATGTTTGAACAGGAAGCCCCCAAATGATCACGGCTAGATTCAGATATGATCATAAGCCGGACCAAAGGAAAGCCAGATTCAGATATGATCCGCTTTTCCTTGGTTATCTCCACCACCTGACAAAGAAAACACATAAACCTTTTTGGGAGTGGAAAAAAGGACAGAGGTCCTGCTTTATTGCTTTATGTAATATACATAATATAAGTATATACACATTAGAGCCGATGGCTCAAGTATAATAAGGCCGAAGATGAGCGATATTCCACGGCCGACGGGTCTCCTCCTCCGACTTACGTGAGTCTTTATGCTCCCGAACATCGATAAGGTAGTATGACCCGTTGTTCAGATTCTTGCTGACCACAAAGGGTCCTTCCCCAGGAGGGGATAGCTTGTGCATGTCAGATTGATCCTGGATGAGTCGGAGCACTAAGTCGCCTTCCTGAAAGGTTCTGGACCTAACCCGGCGGCTGTGGTAGCGGCGCAGGTCTTGCTGGTAAATCGCCGAGAGGGCTATTGCCAAGTCTCGCTCTTCATCTAACAGGTCAAGCGCGTCTTGCCGAGCTTTTTCATTGTCTTCTTCAACATAAGCCGCCACACGGGGTGAGTCATGACGGATGTCACTTGGCAGGACCGCCTCTGCTCCATACACCATAAACAAAGGCGTGTACCCGTAGATCTGTTAGGTGTAGTATTGATGCTCCAAAGTACAGAAGGTAACTCCTCCACCCAACAACCCGGCGTCCGCTGCAAGGGGACCAAGAGCCGGGGCTTGATACCCCTCAAGATTTCTTGATTAGCTCGTTCTGCTTGACCATTGGATTGAGGGTGAGCCACAGCTAAAACGTTAAGCCGGATATGCTCTCGTTGACAGAACTAGCTCCTTTGGAGAGGTTAGTGCCATTATCAGTTATAATGCTGTGTGGAAAACCAAAGCGAAAAATCACCTTTTTCATAAACTGGACTGCCGTGGCTGCATCACACTTACTGATTGGCTCCGCCTCCACCCACTTTGTGAACTTGTCAACCGCTACCAAGAGGTGCGTCTTTTTATCCTTAGACCTTTTGAAAGGCCCGACCATATCAAGTCCCCGGACTGCAAACGGCCAAGTAATTGGAATCATCCTCAATTCTTGAGCCGGCACATGGGCTCGTCGTGAGAATTTCTGACATCCATCACATTCACTGACCAGGTCTTCTGCATCAGCATGAGCCGTCAGCCAATAAAACCCATGATGGAAAGCTTTGGCCACAAGAGATTTTGAGCCGGCGTGATGACCACAATCGCCTTCATGAATCTCACGAAGGATCTCCTGACCCTCTCTAGGTGACACGCAATGTTGAAATGCTCCAGTGACGCTGCAGTGATGTAACTCGCCATTGACAATTGTCATGGACTTGGACCGCCGGGCGATTTGTCTTGCCAAGGTCTCATCTTCAGGCAACTCTCCCGGGTCATGTAAGCCAAATAAGGAACTGTCCAATCCGGGATAACGTGGAGAGCCGCCACCAGCTGTGCCTCCGGGTCTGGTATTGCCAGATCTTCCTCTGTAGGTAACTTAACAGAAGGATTATGCAAAACATCAAGAAAGGTGTTAGGCGGCACCGGCTTACGCTGAGACCCCAGCCGGCTTAAGGCATCAGCCGCCTCATTCTTCCTTCGATCAATGTGTTCCACCGCATAACCCTTGAAATGCCCAGCCACAACATCGACTTCACGACGGTAAGCCGCCATAAGGGGATCTTTAGAGTCCCACTTTCCTGACACCTGTTGAGCCAGAAGGTCTGAATCTCCCAAGCATCTTACCCGGCTCAAGTTCATCTCTTTGGCCATCCGGAGACCATGGAGTAGGGCCTCGTACTCAGCTGCATTGTTAGTACAAGGAAACATAAGCCGGAGCACATAACAAAATTTGTCACCTCGAGGGGAAGTTAACACGACTCCAGCCCCCGAGCCTTCCAACTGTCTGGACCCATCAAAGTGAATAGTCCAATAAGTGTTATCGGGCTTATCCTCAGGTGCATGTAGCTCTGTCCAGTCATTGATGAAATCCACCAAAGCTTGAGACTTAATGGCAGTGCATGGTACGTACTTCAGACCATGAGGCCCGAGCTCGATGGCCCACTTGGCGACTCGTCCTGTAGCCTCTCTGTTCTGAATAATGTCTCCCAAGGGGGCAGAACTTACTACGGTGATAGGGTGATCTTGGAAGTATTGCTTCAGCTTCCGGCTTGCCATGAACACCCCGTAAACAAGTTTCTGCCAATGAGGATATCTTTGCTTTGACTCGATGAGTACCTCACTGACATAATAAACCGACCGTTGAACCGTATGTTCCTTACCAGCCTCCTTGCGCTCTACCACAATTGCCACACTGACGGCTCGTGAATTAGCAGCCACATATAACAGCAAAGGCTCTTTGTCAATGGGAGCCGCAAGAACTGGCGGCTCGGATAACTGCCTCTTCAAATCCTCAAAAGCAGTATTAGCAGCATTACTCCAGACAAAGGTGTCTGCCTTCTTCATCAGTTGGTACAGCGGTAGGGCCTTCTCACCTAACCGGCTTATGAACCGGCTTAAGGCGGCAACACGACCCGCCAATCGCTGAACATCATTGATACATGCCGGTTTAGCCAAAGAAGTGATTGCCTTAATCTTCTCCGGATTAGCCTCGATGCCCCTGTTTGAGACCAAGAATCCCAAAAGCTTGCCTGCAGGCACACCAAATACACACTTCTCCGGGTTAAGCATCATTTTGTAAACCTGGAGATTGTCAAAGGTTTCTCTGAGATCAGATATCAAGGTTTCCGCCTCTCTGGATTTCACCACTATGTCATCCACATAAGCATGAACATTGCGCCCAATCTGATTGTGAAGACAATTCTGTACACACCGTTGATAAGTCGCCTGGGCACTCTTGAGCCCAAAAGGCATAGACACATAGCAGAAGGCTCCAAACGGAGTGATGAAAGCCGTCTTCTCCTGGTCCTTAACTGCCATCTTTATCTGATGATAACTAGAGTAAGCATCCAAAAAGCTCAAACGCGCACAACCCACCGTAGCATCAATGATTTGATCAATCCGGGGGAGAGCGAAAGGATCAGCCATACAAGCCTTATTTAAGTCCGTGTAATCCACACACATCCGCCAGGTGCCGTTTTTCTTGAGCACGAGCACCGGGTTAGCCAACCACTCCGGGTGAAAAACTTCGACAATGAACCCAGCCGCCAAGAGCCGGGCGACCTCTTCTCCTATAGCTTTTCGTCGTTCCTCATTGAATCGCCGCAGAAACTGCCTGACCGGCTTATACTTTGGATCAATATTAAGAGTGTGCTCAGCGAGTCCTCTCGGTACACCCGGCATGTCAGAAGGCTTCCATGCAAAGATGTCCCGGTTCTTACGGATGAACTCGATGAGCGCGCTTTCCTATTTAGGATCCAAGTTGGCACTGATGCTGAATTGCTTAGACGAATCGCCCGGAGTAAAATCAACAAGCTTAGTCTCTGCAACCGATTTAAACTTCATGGCCGGGTCATGCTCCGTAGTCGGCTTCTTGAGGGAGGTCATATCCGCCGGGTCAACGTTATCTTGATAAAATTTGAGCTCCTCTGCTGCACAGACAGACTCGGCATAAGCCGCATCGCCTTCCTCGCATTCCAGGGCCACCTTTCGGCTTCCATGCACAGTGATGGTACCCTTATAACCTGGCATGTTGAGCTGTAAATAAACATAACACGGCCGCGCCATGAACTTGGCATAAGCCGGCCGCCCGAACAAAGTGTGATATGGACTCTTGATTTTGACCACTTCAAAAGTTAACTTTTCCGCCCTAGAATCATGCTCGTCTCCAAAGGCCACCTCTAGCTCGATTTTACCCACAGGATACGCCGACTTACCAGGCACCACTCCATGGAAGACGGTGTTGGAAGCCTTTAAATTTTTGTCAGTTAAGCCCATACGCCGAAAGGTCTCGTAATAGAGGATGTTGATGCTGCTACCTCCATCCATGAGCACCTTAGTAAATTTATAACCACCAACCTGCGGTGCCACTACCAGGGCCAGTTGACCCGGATTATCAACCTGGGGAGGGTGATCCTCCCTGCTCCAGACAATAGGCTGTTCCGACCACCTCAAGTAACGAGGGACTGCCGGCTCAACAG